>NW_027780194.1:0-290 GCF_054177405.1 Leptonychotes weddellii | reverse complement strand
GGCGCCTGGGTGGCTCAGTTGGTTAAGCGACTGCCTTCGGCTCAGGTCATGATCCCAGGGTCCTGGGATCGAGTCCCACATCGGGCTCCCGGCTCAGCAGGAAGCCTGCTTCTCCCTCTCCCACTCCCCCTGCTTGTGTTCCTGCTCTCGCTGTCTCTGTCTCTGTCAAACAAATAAATAAAATCTTTAAAAAAAAAAATAAATAAAAAAAATAAAAAATCAACACCACTAATCTATGCTATTCTAGTTCTGAATTCAAAATATCCCAACACAGACCAAAATATACCATT
>NW_027780193.1:0-290 GCF_054177405.1 Leptonychotes weddellii | reverse complement strand
TGGGCCTGGACGAAGTCCCCTGAGAGAATCAAAGAACTAATCTCTGGGAACCCTGATATTTAAAAGTCAAGAAGATGAGAGGTAGAGGGATATAGGACATGAAAGGATGTGTCCTGAAAGACAGGTGATGAAGCATTTTTAAGGAGGGGATGATCAACGGCGTCCTTTGACTAAGATGAGGGCTGGGGATTGACAGTGACCTTGGTAAGCTGGTGGCTGTGGTTTCAGTGCAGTAGTGGGGGCAAAGTCTGGATCGGATGGGGGTGAAGAGACCAATGGGTGTGTGTGTG
>NW_027780192.1:0-290 GCF_054177405.1 Leptonychotes weddellii | reverse complement strand
TCCCAGGGTGTTCCTCATCCCTGCACATGCCACTACAAACTTACAGATGATCCCTTCATTACACTCTCTGCAATTAATCCCTTTGAGGTGCCATTCTCTTCCTTGCTGGGACTCTGACCCACCCAAAGGGCTTAGCAACCAATAAGAAGGAGAGAAAATTATGCAGCCATCAAAAGGAATGAAATCTGGCCATTTGCAATGACGTGGATGGAACTGGAGGGTATTATGCTGCGTGAAATAAGTCAATCAGAGAAAGACATGTATCATATGACCTCACTGATATGAGGAAT
>NW_027780191.1:0-290 GCF_054177405.1 Leptonychotes weddellii | reverse complement strand
GTGGCAAGCCCTAGTGACTATAGAATTGAGCTGGGCACTCTGGTGCCCAGAGCTTCCCACACAGGTTTTGAGATGGACTTCTGAGGTTTCTGCCATGCTGAAGGGGCGATGCTTTATTAGACAGTATAATGCAGAGGTCATAGTTTCGCGTAAATTGGATACTTTCCTGAGTTTACTCAATAGCTGCTTTTTTTTTTTTTTAAAGATTTTATTTATTTATTTGAGAGAGAGAGAATGAGAGACAGAGAGCATGAGAGGGAGGAGGGTCAGAGGGAGAAGCAGACTCCCTG
>NW_027780190.1:0-290 GCF_054177405.1 Leptonychotes weddellii | reverse complement strand
ACTCAATGGCCTGTGATCCCGGGGGATTTGAGTGAGTTCTCCCGAGGCTTGGACTGTGATCATGTGACATACACCCAGGAATCTCCTTGATGGGGCCAGGGGTTCTTGACATTGGGTGAGATCTCCTGGATTTTGACTGAGATCACCATGGATTGGCACCCGGGTCGCCCAACATGGGCCCAAAATTTCAAGAGATTTTGACGAGTTCCGCCTAGATTTGGAATCAGATCCCACGAGATTGGCCCCGGGAGTTCACAGAATGGGCCAGTGCTCTCACAAGTTTTGGAGGT
>NW_027780189.1:0-290 GCF_054177405.1 Leptonychotes weddellii | reverse complement strand
TCATTATTTTAAGAATCTGCCTGAGTTTATGGGATGTGGGATGGTTTCTCACCCTGATGTAATTTGCATTGTTTGAGCTGTGGAGAAGGAGGGAAAGCGTTTGGAAGTCTTTTCCATAGTCCAGGCAGAAGATGCTGCGGGAGGCTTGGATGATGCTCTTGGTGGTAGAGGGAGAGACCCGGGGATGGAAAGGGCTTGGCAAGTGGGAGTGAGGGGACTCACGACGCCCCCAGTATGAAGCATCTCAAAGCCACAGCCCCACCATTAGAACTAATTCACGTGTGTGTGCC
>NW_027780188.1:0-290 GCF_054177405.1 Leptonychotes weddellii | reverse complement strand
CTTCCATCCATGAGCTTGGAACTTTTTCCATCATTTTGTGTCTTCAATTTTTTTTCATAAGTGTTCTGTAGTTTCTAGAATATAGATCCTCTACATCTTTGGTTAAGTTTATTCCTAGGTATCTTATGGTTTTTGTTGCTATTATGAATGGAATTGATTCATTAATTTCTCTTTCTACAGTTACATTGTTAGTGTATAGCAAAACAACTGAATTCTGTGCATTGATTTTGTGTCCTGCCAGGTTGCTGAATTGCTGTATGAGTTCTAGTAATTTGGGGGTGGAGTATTTT
>NW_027780187.1:0-290 GCF_054177405.1 Leptonychotes weddellii | reverse complement strand
TTGATTTAGGGTGGGGAAAATGCCTTTTTCCTTTCAGTCTCCTATAAAATCAGGAACATAGCATAAATTAATATCTCAGGAAATCATCTCATCATGGAGACATGTGCAGATGCCAACATAAATAATTTGTACGATGGGTCATATTGTAGTGCAAAGAACTCTCAGCCTGGAATAAGAAAGAGTTGGAATCCTGCTTCTGCCCCTTTTCAGTCATATGACCCTGGGACAGTCACTTAATATCTCTGAATCTTGCTTCCTTATTAATAAAATGGACAAAACAATAGCTACAT
>NW_027780186.1:0-290 GCF_054177405.1 Leptonychotes weddellii | reverse complement strand
GTCATGACCCCAGGGTCCTGGGATCAAGCCCCGCATCAGGCTCCCTGGTCTGAGGGAAGCCTATTTCTCTCTCTCCCACTTCCCCTGCTTGTGTTCCCTCTCTCGCTGTCTCTCTCTGTCAAGTGAATGAATACAATCTTTAAAAAAATATTCTTTAATAGAGTTCTATAATTAAGTAGTAAAATGTTTTCTTACCAAACTACAAATTACTGTTATGCTTAAAGAATTCTAGGAAAGTACTTAGTGTCCTTTGGTTGTTTCCCTGCTAGATGTTGAGTGAAGGCTGTATG
>NW_027780185.1:0-290 GCF_054177405.1 Leptonychotes weddellii | reverse complement strand
TGTCACAAGTTTTTGACTTGTGGTTACCATTAAGTTGATACATAACATCCTATGCATATAGCAGTCTATATGAAGTTGATGGTCACTTAAATTTGAGCCCATTCTAAAAGCACTAAATTTTTACTCCCCATTTTGTATGTATGATACCATATTTTATTTTGTGAAAAACTTTTTTAAAGATTTTCTTAGAGAATGTGTGTGAGCATGAGCAGGGAGAGGGGCAGAAGGAGAGGGAGAAACCGACTCCCCACTGACTAGGGAGCCCGATGTGGGGCTTGATCCCAGGACCC
>NW_027780184.1:0-3561 GCF_054177405.1 Leptonychotes weddellii | reverse complement strand
GTCCTACCTTCCAGAAAGTGGTCGCTTTTCTGATGAGAGAGTTGTTGCTCTTCTTTTCTTCGATCTCCTGTTGAGTTTGTAGGTGTTCAGAATGGTTTGATCCCTATCCAGCTGAATTCCTGAGAGGAGACGAAATCCAGGTCTCCCACTCCTCCGCCATCTTGCTCCGCCTACATCATTAGTTTTTGATGTAGTGTTCCATGATTCATTGTTTGTGTATAACACCCAGTGCTCCATGCAATATGTACAAATTGCTTTAAAACACAGTAACTTGATTGAACATTTCTTTTGGGATATACTCCAAGGACAAAAAGTAACTACAAGGAAACCTTAACTGTTACAATCATTATATTATAAATAATTTTGGAACTGATATTCTGAAGGTAATATATATATATATTTGGATGAAGTAAATAAGTAATTTTATGTTAATCTTGTTAGGAATCAAGATTTAATGTAAAATTTTTGTAATCCTAAATTTGGATTTGAAAATAGCATAAACCATGATATATATATATATATATATATATATATATATATATATATATATATATATATTTTATTCTTATGTTAATCCCCATACATTACATCGATATATATATTTTTAAAGTATTTCCTAGTTCTGTTCATTAGTTGGCCTAGAAATAATGGCCAGCTAAGGAGCAGTGAATACCACTGATGGCCACATTTTGGTCTGTGAATTCCATTTTCCACCAGAAGAAGCCAGGCTCCTTGAAGAAAGGGCTGAATTCTGGTCTGATACAAGAAATGTATGAGAGGAACTTAGAGCAGCTGGTCAAGTCTGAGAATAAGGAAGTGACCGTGGACTACTAGGGTTGGGCTAAAAGGACTCAGGAGCCAACTTAAGAAGGCTCCCATTGGCTAAAGATAGTACAAATTGAGCATCAAAAAGAATAGTCGTTACAAATATCAATGAGACATCAAACATGTTTAATCCATGAGTTCATCATGATAAGCAGACAAACAAGACAAAACTCCAAACTTATTTTACCTTTATAGCCTGATGGAATGCCAATTCATTATTCTGAAATGGATAAACAAAGGGAAATAATCAAACATTTATCCTCTGTGTCCTATATGAAATGTACCTCATTTCATAGACATTCTGCATGGCAGAAACAAACCAAACAAAACACCATAAATGAGTGGAAAAGGGCAAATGACAAACTATGGAAAGCAGATTCTAAAAAGAAAAGAAAAAAAATCCAACAATCTCATTAAAAAAAAAAACAGGCAAGTGCTATAAACAAGTAGGTCAGAGAATAAATGCATATAGCCCTCAGAATAATCAAGTTGTTGATGAAAGAGATGAATCAAAGAGATGAATCTCTTTGTAGATTTATTCCAGCTACTAAATGAATGAATGATAGAAGTAGAAGATCACCATTTTGCAACCTCTGATGATCATCAATGTTGGATAAAACTATTAGGTGAAAAGCTGATGGAGAACTTTATGATGGATGGATCAGGCTAACAATATCTGAACCCCCACTGATCAATTACAATAGTATAGAAAGAGAGAACCAGACATTATGTACACAGCACCGTCCATGAAATATTCTTGCCCAAAAAAGCCAGTATGTTTATAATCCAGTCATCAGATCTACCATGTTACAAGGAAGACTGCAGATGGAAGAGAATGTTAAATGACATCATGGGGATGCAGTCAGCAAAATCTAAAATATGACTAACTATATGGGGTGAATAATTTAGATATTTTCAACAGATAAACTAAGGGAGAGGGGAAGATTATAGATTAAAAGAGGCTTAGGAGACTCATCAACCAATACAGTGTGTGGACTTTATTTGGATCCTGACTCAAACAAACCAACTGTAAAAGAATTGTGAGGTATTGGAGAAAATAAAACCACTGATTATAATAATAAGACATTACAGTTAATATTTTTAGGTTTGATAGTAATAGTATGGTTATTTTTAAAGTTTTATCTTTTAGATATACATACTAAAGTATTTACAGATTCAAAGACCTGATATCTGGGATTTGCTTCAAACAAATCCACTTAAGGGAAGGAATGAAGGAGAGATGAAACAAGATTGGTGATGAGCTAATGATTGTTGAGACTCAGTGATGGGTGTTCATTATACTCTGTATGTATATTTGAGTACGTTCAAAATTTTCCTAACAAATAAAGTTGTTCTTGATGTCTCAGCAGTGCCCAGTTGGCTGGTGGGAAGCCACAGAGTCTCCATCTGCTTAAACCAGTGGTTATGGCCTACAGCAAGCACTCAGCCATCTGGTCACCTGCCTTCTAACCTCCATGCCAGACCCGCATGGTCAGAACTACCAAAAATAGAAGAAGCATCTATATGGTTCACATAGAAGTGAGGATGATACAGTTGGGGAGAAGAACTCAAGTAGCTAAAGCCATAGGTAAAATGAGGGGTGAAATCTAATAGTATGATGGAAAGTAACCATAATAAAACTTCTTTTGAATAATGGGAGGGAAATTTTTATGTAGCTTTCCATCTGAAAGTCATTGTCTTTCTACCAAAAGTCATAGTACCCAACAGAGCTAAATTCATCACCCTCATCCATAAAGTGCCATGCTCTATCCAAAAGTGAATCCTAAATCATCCACAAATTGCCATATTAATCATCTTCTCAGACTAGCAACTTAGGTTATGGCTAGCATTGAATAGATCTGTGCAGTTTTATATGCTAGGAAGTTAGAGCTACAGAACTAAGATTGAGGGAGACAGAGGGTAAAACCCCTGGTGCACAGAGTGAGCCCAAAAGGTATTTGATTGCATGTTAGAAGAGCAACACTGATATTTACCATACTCTGTTATACTTAGAGATAGAGACAATGCATATTAGATGTAAGTCACAAAAGTAGGCACTCAATAAATGGTAACCATAAGAGAAAGACAAGCTGTGGGACAAAAGAGAGACTCATGACCAAGAACCACTAACCAAAGAGAAGTGAATAGGCTCTTGGATAACAGCCTCACTGAAGTCCTAATGAGGAGGAGGGGACATGCCATTTAAATGTTGACTATATATATGTATATATGTGTATATATATATATATATATATATATATATATATATATATATATAATCATTTAGTTCATTCCATAGGGTGTGATCATTGGATCATTGTCTTTATTAAATCCTAAGCAAGAAAGCACATCAAGAATCATTCCAAAGAAGGACGTGAACTGGAGAACCAATGGACCCTGAAAATCAATATTCTGGTGCACAGAGTAGCAGCTTGGATGAGTGGTACTCATACAAAGTGGTATCTGATCCACTCCTGCTCCTTTTGGTGTATATAAATAAGAAACATTCTACCAAACATTTAAAGAAGAATTAATACCTATTCTTCTGAAACTGTTCCAAAAAATAGAAATGGAAGGAAAACTTCCAAACTCGTTTTATGAGGCCACCATTACCTTGATCCCCAAACCAGACAAAGACCCCATCAAAAAGGAGAATTACAGAACATGGATGCAAAAATTCTCACCAAAATACTAGCCAATAGGATCCAACAGTACATTAAAAGGATTATTCACCAC
>NW_027780183.1:0-290 GCF_054177405.1 Leptonychotes weddellii | reverse complement strand
GGCCAAGCTCAGACCAACTTGTAGGAAGAGCACCAGCTTCTGGAACCAGACCAGTCGGGATTCAATTGTCACCTCCTCCATGGCCCAGCTCGGGGACATTGGACACGTTAACAAGTTCTGCTAGCACTGTCTTCTCACCTGTGTGAGGACCATCATGTTCACCATTTGCCAGATCTTAGTGGGGTCTGAATGATACATGAATGTAAGGTCCCTAGTGTTTGATCAGTGGAAACGATTAATGAGAAGTGATGAAGTGCTGGGCCAGTTTTCATAGCTGGACCTGTGCGGGG
>NW_027780182.1:0-290 GCF_054177405.1 Leptonychotes weddellii | reverse complement strand
GATATTGATGGCATGGTACTCGGGGCTGGTGAAGGAAATCTCTTCCCCAGACCCAGCAGCAGAGCCAGGGGCCTTGATGTCCTGAATTCTGTAGAGTAACATCACTGGTTTTAAGATTATAAGGGCCAGGGGAATGATTGTTGGTACAGAAACCCTGAATTAATAGAGAGTGCAGGAGACCAGTGAACGAGTTGGAATGTACCTCTCACAGTGTTTAGGCACTAGGACTGTGAAGGACGAGCAGGTCGAGATATTCTCAGGACCTACACAAGGATGTATCTTGTGCAGCT
>NW_027780181.1:0-290 GCF_054177405.1 Leptonychotes weddellii | reverse complement strand
GCCTGCTTCTCCCTCTCCCTATGCCTCTCCCCCTGCTCATGCTCTCTCTTTCTCTGTATCTCTGTGTCTCAAATGAATAAATTATATATATATATATATACCTGCTTTACAACAGGAATATAATTTAAGTGAATGTTCTGTGTACTCTCAAAAATAATGTTTATTTTGCTAATACTTGCTGAAGTGTCTATAAATTTCAATTAAGTCAATTGATAGTGTAGTTCAAGGGCATTAAATCTTTAAAAAGCTCCCTTAGTGATTTTGTTGCACAGCCAATTTTGAAAACCACT
>NW_027780180.1:0-290 GCF_054177405.1 Leptonychotes weddellii | reverse complement strand
TGCCCACAAAAATGCTTGCATATAAGCCTCAAAAAACATGAATATTCATCACAGCACTATTTAAAAGAGCCAAAACCTAGAAATTATATACACGACCATCTACACTAGAATATTCAAATATTCTCCAATGTAATACTATATAGCATTGAATGAATAAACTATAATTGCATCAAACAATATCAATTAATGCCATAAAATCCTGTGGATTAGAAGAAGCCAGACACAAAGAGGTACCTACTATATGATTCCACTTATATAAAGTTCAAAAATAGGCGCCAGGGTTTATGCTA
>NW_027780179.1:0-290 GCF_054177405.1 Leptonychotes weddellii | reverse complement strand
GACCCCCCACCCCCCACCCCGGCCTCCCCCCCGGCTGAGGAAGGGGGAAGCCAGCGGGTTCCGTGGCCGGGTGTGAGCTATCGTTGAGGGCCCCAGCTCCGGTGTAAAAATCTAAATACGTCCGGTCGGGTGGCGGGGGGGGGGGGAGGTACACAGCGGACTAGACCACAGAGGAACAAAGATCAAGTGGCCCACTGACTTAGAAACAACGGGGGGTGGCTGGAGGGGTGCATAGAGGGAGGAATTGACCCCCTGGAGCCCAGGTGTAAAGGGAGAGGACAAACAACTGG
>NW_027780178.1:0-290 GCF_054177405.1 Leptonychotes weddellii | reverse complement strand
CTTCTATTTCCTTTGTTCTGCCTCTGGTGAATTCTTGTGCAGCCTGCACCACTGACTTCCACCCTACCGTCGCCCCACATTTGGGGGCCCAATCCAATCAAGAGATACTATATTTAGACACCACGATTCATATACTACCAACTTGGATACACTAAAAGTTAGCTATGTCTAACAGACTTGCTAGAGTTCCAGCTGGCTGGAAAAAAACATATATTGACAATGAAAACCATCATTCAAAAAAAAAAAAAAGTCCACCTCCACCCCTTTTTTTGAGACAGAGAGTGAGGTTT
>NW_027780177.1:0-290 GCF_054177405.1 Leptonychotes weddellii | reverse complement strand
ATTTTATTTACTTACTGGACAGAGAGAGAGAGAGAGAGAGCACAAGCAGGGGGAGCGACTGGTAGGCAGGAAGTACTCTGGGATCATGACCCGAGTCGAAAACAGATGCTTAACCAACGGAGCCACCCAGTCTCCCCAAATAAGAAGACTTTATTATAAAATAGGTCTATTTTGTGTTTTCCTTTAAGAATCAAGACTAGCTACCATTCTAAGATTTATCACTGTTAGCATTATTGTTATCAGTAACTACAAACTTCACCTTGTAGCCACCAACAACGTAGGACTCTGAT
>NW_027780176.1:0-290 GCF_054177405.1 Leptonychotes weddellii | reverse complement strand
TATATGCATGTAAATATGCATTTACGTGTATATGTATGTATGTATATGTATATGGGTGTGTATATATATATGTGTGTATATATATATATATACACATATATATATGTAAATGCATAGAAAGGGGTCCAGTGGTTGGGGGCCAGGGGTCAGACTTTTATTTTTTATTCCATTTATTTGTTCTGTTTGGATTTCTAAAGAATATAATGTATTAGCCGAAATTAAAATAGCCTAAGAAACGCTTTTGACTATGTTAATTTTTGGAGATAGAGATGGAACAAATTTCCATTTAT
>NW_027780175.1:0-290 GCF_054177405.1 Leptonychotes weddellii | reverse complement strand
TGTGTTTGTAAACAGGGTGCATTAGTAGCTCAGGCTACTTAACTGTCCTGGAAAAATCTATAAATCACAGAAAATATACACTTGATAACAAAGTATATTATTATATAAAACATATCTATTCTATATTCATATTATATTTTGAAATATCTATTTAATTTTGTTGTTGAGAGAGAGTGTGTGTGTGTGAGCAAGGGGAGGGGCAGAGAGAGAGAGAGGGAAGGAGAGAATTTTTTTTTTATTCTTATGTTAATCCGCATACATTACATCATTAGTTTTAAAGATTTTTTTTT
>NW_027780174.1:0-290 GCF_054177405.1 Leptonychotes weddellii | reverse complement strand
TCATCACCATCATCACCACCATCATCTTCACCATCATCATCATCACCACCATCATCTTCACCATCACCACCATCATCACCATCACCACCACCATCATCATGACCATTACCATCACCATCATCATATCTAATCTTTAAAATGACCCATGCCAGATGGCAATTTAAGTGCTATATCTACATTAGCTTACTTAATTCACCCCTCAGCCTTCTAAGGCATGCACTATTATTATTATCTGCATTTTATAGGTGCAGACCCCGGAGCACAGGGGGTACACTAATTTGCTCAAGGTT
>NW_027780173.1:0-3561 GCF_054177405.1 Leptonychotes weddellii | reverse complement strand
ACGATGGACTCTGAAAAACAAACTGAGGGTTCTAGAGGGGAGGGGGGTGGGAGGATGGGTTAGCCTGGTGGTGGGTATTGAGGAGGGCACATTCTGCATGGAGCACTGGGTGTTATGCACAAACAATGAATCATGGAACACTTCATCTAAAACTAATGATGTAATGTATGGGGATTAACATAAGAATAAAAAAAAAATTTAAAAAAAAATTAAAAAAAAAAAGGGGTTGTCCTTTGGCTTAAGATAAGCATCTCCGACAAATAGGATTTCTTTGACTACATTATATTGAGAAATGAAAAAAAAAATTGTCTGTAATTGCTTCTTATTTTGTAGGGCCTGTGTGCTAATACGCTCTTGGCTACATGGACATTTTAAAATATTTAAATATTTAAAATCAAACTTTTTTTTTAACATATAATGTATTATTTGTTTCAGAGGTACAGGTCTGTGATTCAACAGTCTTACACAATTCACAGTGCTCACCATAGTACATACCCTCCCCAATGTCTATCACCCAGCCACTCCATCCCTTCCACTCCCCACCACTCCAGCAACCCTCAGTTTGTTTCCTGAGATTTAAGAATTCCTCATATCAGTGAGGTCATATGATACATTATATGTTAAAAAAAAAAAGAAGAATAAGAAGATAGGAGGAGGGGAAAAATGAAGGGGGGGAAATCGGAGGGGGAGACAAACCATGAGAGACTATGGACTGAAAAACAAACTGAGGGTTCTAAAGGGGACGGGGGTGGGGGGATGGGTAAGCCTGGTGATGGGTATTAAAGAGGGCACGTTCTGCATGGAGCACTGGGTGTTATACACAAACAATGAATCATGGAACACTACATCAAAAACTAATGATGTAATGCATGGTGATTAACATAACATAATAACAAAAAAAAATCAAATCAAACTTTTTGGTCTCAACATTAATCCAGGCTACCTAAAGAAAATGGGGTATTATTGTAAGGATACACTGGAGTTTACAGGAATTGAAGGATAAAAACAAAACACAACTGATCTTCATGGGACAGAGATCACAACTCTTCTCTCACAAGAGCAGGAACTTGCTCTTGCTCTCATGGTGCCTGTACTCCTCTCTCTAGATCTCCTCTACTCTCCTTTCTCTCTACCAGTTGACTTCCTCTGGTATTTATCTTGACTAAGTCCATACAAAAGACGGGTGACTCACATAATGGCTGCTTCAACCCACTTTACATCAAGACAAATCAGTATTTTGTTTCAGATTTTGTTATACTGCATCTTCTATGTCATTTATTTAGAATTTCCTGAAAAGGGAATCTGATTGGCTCAGGTTACCTTTTTAACACCGGCCTAAATATTTTAGGCATAAATATTTGCAAGCCATGGTTTCTCTTGGGTCAGCTTTATTCTTTGTCCTCCAATCAACTATGGCTGGAGGCTTGAAGTCATGTGGAATTTAAAACATGACTGCTGCCTTTTGGCAGGTGTGTAGGAGGGGGAGCCTCCATGAGAAAGTACAGTTGCAGTGGTAGACATTAGTGCTACAAAAATACAGAGACAATTCCTGCTTTTTAGTAGGCATTCCTCGCCATACCTCCATTTTGTACCTTTATAGAATACAGAAGTAAGAATACAAAATATAGTTCAAATGACCTCATTATAGTCAATCTTGTCATAAAGTTAGTCCAAACATGAAATGACTTTCAATTCCTAATGTTTTGAGTCATACATTGACTTAATAAAACATTATCCTTGAGGATTTGAATAAATAAAAGCTCTGAACCTTAGGTTATTCAACCATTTCCTGATAAAGACTAATTAATTGAAAATGCTTTTGCATTGAAATACAACATGAATGCATTATAGTAAGAACTGTACTAATAAAATACAAATAATAGGAGAGGCTATAAGTATAAATTATAGGATATTTGAAAATTTTACTATGAATAGCCATGTTAAAAATTTTGATGTGAGGGTGCCTGGGTGGCTCAGTCAGTTAAGCATCTGCCTTTGGCTCAGGTCATGATCCCAGGGTCCTGGGATCAAGTCCCACATCAGGTTCCCTGCTCCATGGAAAGCCTGCTTCTCCCTCTGCCCCTGCCTCTCTCTCTCTCTGTCTCTCTTGAATAAATAAATAAAATCTTAAAAAATTTTTTTGATGTGAGGTTTTGTCAGCAAATTTGGGGGGAATAGTGCACCCTCTGAGATTAAATATATCTTTCTTTTATTTTTTTAAGTACCCTCCATACCCAGTGTGGAGCCCAATATGGGGCTTGAACTCACGACCCTGAAATCACGACCTGAGCTGAGATCAAGAGTCAGATACTTAACCAACTGAACCACCCAGGTGCCCCTAAATATATTTTTACATTAAGAACTTTTTTCTTATCAAAAATGAAAAAATCAAATATAATTAAAATGTGAAATCATCCCATATTGCAGATTTCCATGTGGTTGTCTGAATTTTTTACTTTGTGCAACCATACAGAAAATTTACTATGCTCAAACTTTGGGGATAACAAAACAAATTAATTTATTGGATGATGAAATGCAAATGAATAGTGTTTACACTTAATCTTTTCAATATGTGTACTTGAATATGGTTAGACAATTCTAATTAACTGGATGTTGGTATAATAAAATATAGGGAAACTTTGCAATCAGTTAAATTATATTGGTATGCACTTCTATTTGCTTCTAATGCCAAGGATCCATTGGTAAGATAAATGCCTATTTTGTGGTCCGTTATGCAGAAAATGTTTAATACAGTATTTGGTTTACTCTGTTTAATCTTCCTTATTGAATGTGCTTATCCATCCATGCAAAATTCAGTATGCTGCTTTCTATTACTATGACATTACAATTAAACAGCTAAAAGAACAGCAAGACTATCTATAAACATTCATGAAATTCCCACAAAATTATTCATAGATTTTTGTTTTGTTTTGCAAGGACAATGAAAAAATACAAATGTATTCTGAATATTTCTGTATTGACTAAGCTGACAGACACAATAGTTAGTACAAATCATTATTTCGTTACTAAAACTAGTACTTAAAACATATTTCTAATATAGTGGAAATAATTGTTATCATGACATTGATTATATTTTAAAGGTAAAAATGAACATGAATTCAACCTGAATTTTATATAACAGAAAATGGTATGATGGGATAATATTTGTATATATTTGAAATGGAAAAGTCCAAGTTGACTTCAAGTGGGTATACTGTAAAACTCCTTAAAGAGTATGCATGTTCACAAAAGTGCTACTTTGGGGAGTTTCAGGTTATTCTCCAGTAAACTCGATTTTCTCCATTTCCAGCTATGTTTTACTGTCCAGAATACTTGTGCTCATGACTTTTTATTACCACTACCACCACAGCTTTAGAGACAGAAAAATTTTAATTCAAAGTAAGCTCCACCCCCAAATTACTAGAACTCATCCAGCAATTCAGTAATGTGGCAGGATACAAAATCAATGCACAGAAATCAGTTGCTTTCTTATACACTAACAACTCAACTGTAGAAAGAGAAATTAGAGAAACAATTCCATTTACAATAGCACCAAAAACC
>NW_027780172.1:0-290 GCF_054177405.1 Leptonychotes weddellii | reverse complement strand
GTTCTATTTAATTTATTAAAGATGTCTTCCTCTTATCAAAGACAAATCTAGGGAAAAGCTATCTTAGAATATGGCGTATGAGCGGTGGGACCAGAGAAACCTGACTGAATCTCAGCTCTCTGACAGACAGCCAGTTGACCCTGTTAACCTTTCTCCTACACAGTTGATGGAAGAGCAATCTCTCAACAATCACAGCATTGCTAGTAAGCAGTTATGTGCGTAATACTTCATTATGTCCCAGACTCAGAAAAAGAAGAGGAATTTCTCTCTTTTTAAAAAAAATAAGGCTG
>NW_027780171.1:0-290 GCF_054177405.1 Leptonychotes weddellii | reverse complement strand
GGGAGTCTGCTTCTCCCTCTGACCCTCCCCCCTCTCATGTACTCGCTCTCTCTCATTCTCTCTCTCTCAAATAAATAAATAAAATCTTTAAAAAAAAAAAATTAAAAGGGTTTGCAGATTATATCCACTGTGCATAGTCCATTTGAACAAGCTCAATCCTGGATTATTAACATGAGAGTCACTGAATGATCATATTGCTTCATGTGAACTACAGAGGTGAAAACAGTTTTGGTGCTCTGGATACCTGGTACCAAAGGCCGAGATGACTAGGCAGGCTTTGGGTGACTTCG
>NW_027780170.1:0-290 GCF_054177405.1 Leptonychotes weddellii | reverse complement strand
CTTTCACTTCCTTGGCTAAATTTATTCCTAAGTATTTTGTTATTTTTGTTGCTATTAGGAATGGGACAGTTTCCTTTTTATTTATTTTTTCAATTGAAATAAAACTGACATAAAATATCCTATTAGTTTCAGGTGAACCTCATAGTGATTTGATATTTTTATACATTACAAAATGGTCACTACAATAAGTCTAGTTACTGTCACCATACAAAATTATTTCAATATTATTGACTATATTACCTATGTTGTACCTTACCTATGATTGACTTATTTTACAACTGAAAGTTGTT
>NW_027780169.1:0-290 GCF_054177405.1 Leptonychotes weddellii | reverse complement strand
GATGGGGAAAGGATTCTTACCTCATAGAGTTCTAGTGAGAATTAATATGAGATTGTGCACATAATATATTAGGTATGGAGACTGGCTCATGGTAGGTGCTCAATAAAAAGCAGAAATGATGATGATGATGGTGATTATGGTGGTGGTGGTAATGGTGAGGATGGTGATGGTGAGGATGATGATGGTGGTGGTGGTGGTGATGATAATGATGATGATGGTGAGGATGATGGTGGTAGTGGTGGTAGTCGTGGGGGTGATGATGGTGATGATGGTCATGGTGAGGATGATGG
>NW_027780168.1:0-290 GCF_054177405.1 Leptonychotes weddellii | reverse complement strand
TTTCAGAATATTTTTCCATGAGCAGATTACATGAAAAGAAATAATATCCTCTTTCGGGCCGCTTCAAGGATAATAGGAAAATAAATAAAGTAATTTTGGCCCTGGTTGACTTCTAGTAACCTCATGTAGAAAAGGAAAAAGAAAAAAGTGAAATTAATTTTAATAATATATTTTACCTAATACAATATTTCTAAAACATTTCAACATGTAATGAATAGCAAAAAATTAATTAATTTATATTCTTTTTGCACTTTATTTTTTAAATTTAAATTCAATTAATTAACATATAA
>NW_027780167.1:0-290 GCF_054177405.1 Leptonychotes weddellii | reverse complement strand
TTTATTGGAAAGTCCTGGTTTTGTAAAGGTTTTCATTATCCTCAAAATACCCGCTTTCTGATACTAGACTTCTTCTGAAAAGAGTTGTGGAAGGCCCCTCCATATAGGATACTTTTAGGCATTCATTATATGACAGACAGTATAAGCCACCACAGTCTTTTCCCCATTCATGTAGTGGTGGTAGGAACTAGAAAGAAGGATAAGCGGGAGACCCATGTGTTGCTCTCTCCTGTGCGCAGAACAGACATGCCCGATCCGGATTGCGTGAGACCGCAGATGTCTCTGTGGTC
>NW_027780166.1:0-290 GCF_054177405.1 Leptonychotes weddellii | reverse complement strand
GGGGGGGAGAGAACACTTACAACAGCCCTGCTCATCCGAGCCATTCTCGCAGTCCACCTGGCCGTCACATCTCCAGAGCTGAGAGATACAGCGGTTCACACGGCCCCCACAGCTGAAGTCCCCCGACTTACAGGTGACAGACACTGTGGGAGAAACAGGACTGAGCCTTCCCTCAGAGGGAAGCCCAATCTGACGTCCCCAGCCCCAGCTTCGCAGAGCAAAAACACAGTTTTCAGAAAGAGGGGGCCAAGCCCACCTTTCTGGGACAAAAAAAAAAAAAAATCAGACAT
>NW_027780165.1:0-290 GCF_054177405.1 Leptonychotes weddellii | reverse complement strand
CCCCATTAACTAGGCTGAATTCAAACTCAAAACTCCCTTTCCTGGGGTGGGCAGACTTGGAAATCTGAAAGTTTAGTTCTTTTAGCCATGCCTGGGTTGCTTAGTAGCTGTCACATACACGCATCATTCAGGTGTTAGCCAGAGATTCAGACAGAGCTTGTGCAGAATTTGAGGCTTTTGAAATATGAATCTCTCCCTTTTTTATTTATTTATTTATTTATTTATCTTTTAATTCTTATGTTAATCCCCATACATTACATCATTACTTTTAGATGAAGTGTTCCATGATT
>NW_027780164.1:0-290 GCF_054177405.1 Leptonychotes weddellii | reverse complement strand
TTCTCCAACTAGTTTGACCACCAGTACCCTCTCTTTGAATAATGTAGGAGTATCTTGCAAAATTTTATTCCATGAAGCACATTTTGGTAACTTTTTTTTTTAAAGATTTTATTTATTTGAGAGAGAGAGAGAGAGAGAGAATGAGAGAGAGCACAAGAGCAGGGAGGGTCAGAGGGAGAAGCAGACTCCCTATGAGGGATTCGATCCCAGGACTCCAGGATCATGACTTGAGCCAAAGGCAGTTGCTTAACCAATGAGCCACCCAGGCGCCCTTGGTAGCTCTGTTTTTT
>NW_027780163.1:0-290 GCF_054177405.1 Leptonychotes weddellii | reverse complement strand
GGAGCCTGCTTCTCCCTCTCCCACTCCCCCTGCTTGTGTTCCCTCTCTCGCTGTGTCTCTCTCTGTCAAATAAATAAATAAAATCTTTAAAAAAAAAAAAAGAAATACCTATAAAAATGTTTCTTGGTTTTAGTTATTGAGAACCCACAATTTATAAGTTATCATTATGTTACATGAAGAAACAGAGTATATAGGATGTCCTCTAACTTGAATAGCCATAATCACATATTTTCATACTAGCTGGTGATTGTGATATTTCTAATATTTACAAGATCTGAGGTGATAATAGG
>NW_027780162.1:0-3561 GCF_054177405.1 Leptonychotes weddellii | reverse complement strand
AGAACCCCCCTCAAAATCAATAAAAATAGGTCAACACCCCAACATCTAATAGTAAAACTCACAAGTCTCAGAGACAAAGAGAAAATCCTGAAAGCAGCTCGGGACAAAAGGTCTGTAACCTACAACAGTAGAAACATTAGATTGGCAGCAGACCTATCCACAGAGACCTGGCAGGCCAGAAAGGACTGGCAGGATATATTCAGAGCACTAAATGAGAAAAATATGCAGCCAAGAATACTATATCCAGCTAGGCTGTCATTGAAAATAGAAGGAGAGATAAAAAGCTTCCGGGACAAACAAAAACTAAAAGAATTTGCAAACACCAAACCAGCCCTACAAGAAATATTGAAAGGGGTCCTCTAAGCAAAGAAAGAGCTTAAAAGTAACACAGACCAGAAAGGAACAGAGACAATATACTGTAACAGTCACCTTATAGGCAATACAATGGCACTAAATTCCTATCTTTCAATAGTTACCCTGAATGTAAATGGGCTAAATGCCCCAACCAAAAGACACAGGGTGTCAGATTGGATAAAAAAACAAGACCCATCAATAGGCTGTCTGCGAGAGACTCATTTTAGAACTAGAAACACCTCCAGGTTTAAAGTGAGGGGATGGAAAACAATTTACTATGCTAATGAACATCAAAAGAAAGCTGGGGTGGCAATCCTTATATCAGACAAATTAGATTTTAAACCAAAGGCTATAATAAGAGATGAGGAAGGAAACCACATGATACTTAAAAGGGTCTATCCAACAAGAAGATCTAACAATTGTAAACATCTATGCCCCTAACATGGGAGCAGCCAATTAATAACAAAATCAAAGAAACACATTAATAATAATACAATAATAGTAGGGAACTTTAACACCCCCCTCACTGAAATGGACAGATCATCTAGGCAAAAGATCAACAGGGAAATAAAGGCTTTAAATGACATGCTAGACCAGAAGGACTTCACAGATATATTCAGAACATTCCATCCCAAAGGAACAGAATATACATTCTTCTCTAGTGCCCATGGGACATTCTCCAGAATAGATCACATCCTGAGTCACAGATCAGGTCTCAACAGGTACCAAAAGATTGGGATCATTCCCTGCCTATTTTCAGACCACAGTGCTTTGAAACTAGAACTCAATCACAAGAGGAAAGTCGGAAAGAACTCAAATACATGGAGGCTAAAGAGCATCCTACTAAAGAATGAATGGGTCAACCAAGAAATTAAAGAAGAATTTAAAAAATTCATGGAAACAAAGTAAAATGAGAACACAACTGCTCAAAATCTTTGGGATGCAGCACAGGTGGTCCTAAGAGGAAAGTATAGCGCAATACAAGCCTTTCTCAAGAAACAAAACAGGTCTCGAATACACAACCTAGCCCTACACGTAAAGGAGCTGGAGAAAGAACAGCAAATAAAGCCTAAACCCAGCAGGAGAAGGGAAATAATAAAGATCAGAGCAGAAATCAATGAAATAGAAACAAAAAGAACAGTAGAACAGATCAATGAAATTAGGAGTTGGTTCTTTGAAAGAATCAATAAGATTGATAAACCCCCGGCTAGACTTATCAAAAAGAAAAGAGAAAGGACCCAAATAAATAAAATCATGAATGAAAGAGGAGAGATCACAACCAACACCAAAGAAATACAAACAATTATAAGAACATATTATGAGTAACTATATGCCAGCAAATTAGATAATCTGGAAGAAATGAATGCATTCCTAGAGATGTATAAACTACCAAAACTGAACCAGGAAGAAATAGAAAACTTGAACAGACCCATAACCAGTAAGGAAATTGAAGCAATAATCAAAAATCTCCCAACAAACAAGAGCCCAGGGCCAGATGGCTTCCCAGGGGAATTCCACCAAACATTTAAAGAAGAATTAGTACCTATTCTTCTGAAGCTGTTTCAAAGAATAGAAATGGAAGGAAAACTTCCAAACTCATTTTATGAGGCCAGCATTACCTTGATCCCCAAACCAGACAAAGATCCCATCAAAATGGAGAACTACAGACCAACATCCCTGATGAACATGGATGCAAAAATTATCACTAAAATACTAACCAATAGGATTCAACAGTACATAAAAAGGATTATTCACCACGACCAAGTGGGATTTATTCCTGGGCTGTAAGCTTGGTTCAACATCCGCAAATCAATCAATGTGATACACTACATTAATAAAAGAAAGAACAAGAACCATATGATCCTCTCAATAGATGCAGAAAAAGCATTTGACAAAGTACAGCATCCTTTTTTTTTTTAATTTTATTATTTTATGTTAATCACCATACATTACATCATTAGCTTTTGATGTAGTGTTCCATGATTCATTGTTTGCATATAACACCCAGTGCTCCATTCAGTATGTGCCCTCTTTAATACCCATCACCAGGCTAACCCATCCCCCTACCCCTTTCCCCTCTAGAACCCTCAGTTTGTTTCTCAGAGTCCATAGTCACTCGTGGTTCGTCTCCCCCACTGATTTCCTCCCTTCATGTCTCCCTTCTTACTATCTTCTTCTTTTTTTTTTTTAACATGCAATGTATTATTTGTTTCAGAGGTACAGGTCTGTGATTCAACAGTCTTACACAATTGACAGCACAGCATCTTTCTTGATGATTAAAACTTTTCACAGTGTAAAGATAGAGGGTATATACCTAAGTATCATAAAAGCCATCTATGAAAAACCCACAGCAAATATCATACTTAATGGGGAAAAACAGAAATTTTCCCCTAAGGTTAGGAGCACAGCAGGGATGTCCACTATCACCACTGCTATTCAACATAGTACTAGAAGTCCTAGCCTCAGCAATCAGACAACAAAAAGAAATAAAGACATCTGAATTGGCAAAGAAAAGGTCAAACTCTCACTCTTTGCAGATGATATGATACTTATGTGGAAAACCCAAAAGACTCCACCCCAAAACTGCTAGACTCATTCAGGAATTCAGTAAAGTGGCAGGATATAAAATCAACGCACAGAAATCAGTTGCATTTCTATACACCAACAATAAGACAGAAGAAAGAGAACTTAAGGAGTAGATCCCATTTACAATTGCACCCAAAACCATAAGATAACCTAGGAATAAATCTAACCAAAGAGGCAAAGGATCTGTACTCAGAAAACTATAGAATACTCATGAAAGAAATTGAGGAAGAGTCAAAGAAACGGATGCTCATGGATTGGAAGAACAAATATTGTGAAAATGTCTATGCTACCTAGAGCAATGTGCACATTTAATGCAATCCCTATCAAAATACCATCAACTTTTTTCAAAGAAATGGAACAAATAATCTTAAAATTTGTATGGAACCAGAAAAGACCTCGAATAGCCAGAGGAATGTTGAAAAAGAAAAGCAAAGCCAGTTGCATTACAATTCCGGACTTCAAGCTCTATTACAAAGCTGTCATCATCAAAACAGTATGGTACTGTCACAAAATCAAACACATAGATCAGTGGAACAGAATAGAGAGCCCAGAAATGGACCCTCAACTCTATGGTCAACTCATCTTTTTTTTTTTTTTTAAAGATTTTATTTATTTATTTGA
>NW_027780161.1:0-290 GCF_054177405.1 Leptonychotes weddellii | reverse complement strand
ATTCTGCATCACTAAAGTCCAGAAATCAGTCTCACAGAAATGGACCTTACACACACCTTCAAACTCCACTTGGGTCTGTCTCTATTTTAACACATTAAGCTTCTCAGGACATTTAAGGTTTACAGTTTTGGTCAGAACTGTAGTTCCAAGTCAAATATGTTTTTCTAAGAGCAAATAATATGGGTTTTAGTAAACTTTTTAAATCATATGGTAATATCAATGTCTTCCTATGTGTCGCAACAACAACAGAACCATCAGTGTTGGAACCCTGACTCTTTTTTTTTTTTTTT
>NW_027780160.1:0-290 GCF_054177405.1 Leptonychotes weddellii | reverse complement strand
TCTATCTCTAGCAGATAAGTAATATCTGTTTCATTCAGGTCTCTTGCTGTGATTTTGTCCTGTTCTTTCATTTGGGACATCTTATCTTACTCTCTGTGTCTATTTCTGTGTGTTAGGAGCATCAGCTATGTCTCCTGCTCTTAAAAGTAATGGCCTTAAAAAAAAAAAAATAATGGCCTTATGAAGAAGTCCTGTAGTGCCCTGCAGGGCAGTGTCCCCTGTTTACCAGAATCTGGCACTTCAGAGGTGGCTCCTATGTATGTGTGTGTGCCCTGCTGTTGTGTCTTGGC
>NW_027780159.1:0-290 GCF_054177405.1 Leptonychotes weddellii | reverse complement strand
TTTTTATCTTTGTATCCTCAGCATCTAAGTCAGTGCCATGATAAGCCTTTATTGATACCTGGCTGTATTCGTCTCCTCTTCCCTTGGTCCCGCCTTTGCCCACTCACCATCAGAATCTGATTGTCTAGCGCACGCTCCATCCCCAGCACCCTTTCTGCTCACCAGTGTCCCGGCAGGGCGAAGTAGGAGGTCCGTTTTCTGTGTTGATCCAAATCTCTTACCAAGCAGACCTTTTCACTATTGTTAAGTTCTAGGTCCACCCCAGGGACAGGATCTCCTTCTCCAGTCCT
>NW_027780158.1:0-290 GCF_054177405.1 Leptonychotes weddellii | reverse complement strand
TCATCTGTGAATAACACAGTAATTAGTTAAGAGCCTGCTTTGAATTCAGCCAGATTCTGGCTTGAATATTGATTCTACCACTTAATAACTCGGTAACCTTGGCCACTTAACCTCCCTAATCCTGTTTCATCGCCTGTAAAATGGGGATAATAATGCGTGACTCCATTAACTTGTGGAAATTAAATGTGACACTTGTATGTAATGCTTCTGGTACAGCTCAAAATACGAATGCTTGTTGAGTGCTTGGAAGAACTCTTTGTTGAGGGCTTGGAAGAACAGAGGCTTGCATC
>NW_027780157.1:0-290 GCF_054177405.1 Leptonychotes weddellii | reverse complement strand
ATGGTAGAAACAGGGAAGAAACACTCAGAAACTGATTGTTCTCCTCCTTTCAAGCTACTGCCCAGGAATAGAGGAAGAATTTAGAATCACTTTTTTTTTTTTCCTGGTCTTCTTTTTCAGAGGGGCGGGGCTCAAGATTTAGTTTGGAAATCAGATGCCTATTAATGACTCCTCTGTGGCAGCTAAACCAAGAGAACAAACAGCTGCCCTGTTCATTAATTCAAACAACGCCGGGTACAGAGCTTGTGCTACAGAGCTTTTGCTACGGGATGGAAATCAGTGTGTATCCT
>NW_027780156.1:0-290 GCF_054177405.1 Leptonychotes weddellii | reverse complement strand
TATCTCTGTGTCTCAAATGAATAAATAAAATCTTAAAAAAAAAAAAGGTGAAAGAGATGGAGTTGGCGCCTCCGCAGCGTTTCGCACCTCTCGGCGGTCGGTAAGGATGGCGGCCAGAGTGAGGAGATCATTTTACCACCTGAAAATGAACCAATCTGCTCAAGCTGAGGCTATTCTACACGTGGACAAAAAAAAAAAATCAATTTTAAAGTTTAAATGGTGACTAGGAAGAATAATAACTACTTCAATATGTTTAGTATTGGCTGGGATGTTCTTTTTTTTTTATTATT
>NW_027780155.1:0-290 GCF_054177405.1 Leptonychotes weddellii | reverse complement strand
GTGGATCTTGGCAGATTCACTGAAAAGAAGTACAAATCCATTGTCAAGTCCAAGACAGCTTTCTACTCGTTCTATCTTCCTGTAGCTGCCGTCATGTATATGGCAGGCAGTGACAAGGAGAAAGAACATGCCAATGCCAAGAAGATCCTGCTGGAGATGGGGCAGTTCTTTCAGATTCAGGATGATCACCTTGATCTCTTTGGGGAGCCCAGTGTGACAGGCAAGATTGGCACTGACATCCAGGACAACAAATGCAGCTGCCTGGTGGTTCAGTGTCTACGGCAGGCCTC
>NW_027780154.1:0-290 GCF_054177405.1 Leptonychotes weddellii | reverse complement strand
GCCTGGGTGGCTCAGTTGGTTAAGTGACTGCCTTCGGCTCAGGTCATGATCCTGGAGTCCCTGGATCGAGTCCCGCATCGGGCTCCCTGCTTGGCAGGGAGTCTGCTTCTCCCTCTGACCCTCCTCCCTCTCACGCTCTCTGTCTCTCATTCTCTCTGTCTCAAATAAATAAATAAAATCTTTAAAAAAAAAAAAAAAAGAATAAAGTTACCATCCAATCTTACTTGTAACATGAACAAAATTCCTAAAACAAAAAAAAATTAAAAATCATATGATTATCTCAATAGATG
>NW_027780153.1:0-290 GCF_054177405.1 Leptonychotes weddellii | reverse complement strand
TGGGAGAGTTTTAACATCCTTTCTCTGTTCTTTCAAAAATTTGAGATACCCAACCAAAGCCTTCTTTGTTAGACATCAGGGTAAACCATATACCTAAGGGAAGGAATGGGTCAAGTCTTTGGAAATCCCCAAAATGATTTCTCCTCTTACATAAGCAAATGAAAGTCTTTAAACTTCCCTCTCAAGCCTCCTCATTCTTTTTTTTTTTTTTTTTTATTTGCGAGAGAGAGAATGAGAGACAGAGAGCATGAGAGGGAGGAGGGTCAGAGGGAGAAGCAGACTCCCCGCTG
>NW_027780152.1:0-290 GCF_054177405.1 Leptonychotes weddellii | reverse complement strand
CTCTAGATGTGGACAATATTAAGTGGCAGAATGCCTAGGACATAATGCAATACAGCAATTTAAACCATTGCATGGCTCTGTTTGACTAAAGAAGGCAAGGTACCCAAAGATCAGTGGGGATATGATCCACAAAGAACGAGAGATGCCATCTGAGCAAGGATTCGGGGAAGGAAGTAGATTCAAGAGACTTTATGTGCCCGGATGAAGGAAGGCCTGAAGGGCTCATGGTCGTGTCTGCTAGGCTGAAAGATCCTCAGTGTGGTCATTGTTGGCCCTCTGTTCGGCTCCCT
>NW_027780151.1:0-3562 GCF_054177405.1 Leptonychotes weddellii | reverse complement strand
GTGTCACAAAATGTCCTACATACCACAAATACTCTTTCAATAAAGATGTGGTCTCTGTTTTGCCTCAAAACCTAAACATATAGTTTTTATTTTGTAAAACTGAGTTATTAGAGAAAGATGATGTCAAAACATTGAATGCAAATCTGATGCAAGGATATGTGACTTTGCACGGCTCTTAAATGTTAAATCCAAATGCTGAATTTTTGTTTATCCATTTGTAATATCATGTTAAAATTAGCTACCTCATCAGATTGCTGTTGTCTACAAGCTACTCTCCCTATATTCCTTCTTTGGTCCAAAGTGGGGAGACATGAACTCTTTCTACAGTAGAGTTGTTCCTATGTTTTGCAGGGCCATAGCCACTGTGGTCTGGTTGGTCCTATTAACCTGAGGGGCTGCAGACATTTCCAGAAAGGCACTCCAAAGCAGCATGCTGCTGGAGACTCAGGGCCTGAACCAGGGCTGCGGTTGCCCAAATCTAGGTTCTATACCCAGTGCTGGGGAGAGCTCCTACATTTTATTCCCTTTCATGGCCAAAGGATGTGAAATGATTTGTTCACTGAGGAGTTTAAAGAGAACAATTAACCCTATGGCTCTGTCTCAGGATCTAACAAGGAGACCTTTGGGAGAGGTCCAAAGGTGCCTCTATGTGCTTCATTTGACCTAGAAGGTTATTTTATTTTATTTTATTTTATTTTATTTTATTTTATTTTTTTTAAAGATTTTATTTATTTATTTGAGAGAGAGAATGAGATAGAGACAGAGAGAGCATGAGATGGGGGAGCGTCAGAAGGAGAAGCAGACTTCCTGCTGAGCAGGGAGCCCGATGCGGGACTCGATCCTGGGACTCCAGGATCATGACCTGAGCCGAAGGCAGTCGCTTAACCAACTGAGCCACTCAGGCGCCCAAGGTTATTTTAATTCAGGAAAAGAAAACCGTGCTCATTGAACAAAAAGCCGTCTTTTCTGATCTAGTTTTACTTTAATGTCTTACTCTTGTGTGCTTGTGTCCATTTTTCAATTGGCTTAGAATTTAGAGAGTAAATATTGTTATTTGGTGTGTGCAGAAACCCCAACACTTAGAAAAAAATAGGACCTGCAAACTATAACATGACACTCAAATACAATTTATGACCACAATCATGAATTCATGTATAATATCATTGTTTGCAAGGTACAAGGGTACAATTGTATGTACAAGGTTTAGGCAGGCTGCATAAATGTCTGGGTCAGGCTAAGTAAGTATAAAAACGTAGAATGGTGGTGCAATAAAATATTGGTGAGTGAATGACCTGCACAGAACATTCACATTCACTAATTTTGACACTCTTTCAGGCAAAGAAAATATTTGGAAATTGGTTTAGTCTAGGGCTGCTAGTGTAGAACCTGCCTGGTAGAATGCACTTTATTTGAAGTTAGAGATTGATTGTGGTTATTCTTTTTAATATCCCTGGTACCCATCACTGGATCTGGTATTCTCTAAGTACTCCATGAATATTTCCTGATTGATTGAATGGGTGAAGAGCACAGTTTTCTCAAATCTGTTATTTATTGTATTTAGCTCAAATTGCCCCAGTCAAGTGTCTATCTACATTTAGCATTAATAAGGCTCATTTAGGGGCGCCTGGGTGGCTCAGTTGGTTAAGCGACTGCCTTCGGCTCAGGTCATGATCCTGGAGTCCCGGGATCGAGTCCCGCATCGGGCTCCTTGCTCAGCAGGGAGTCTGCTTCTCCCTCTGACCCTCCCCCCTCTCATGCTCTCTCTCTATCTCATTCTCTCTCAAATAAATAAATAAAATCTTTAAAAAAAAAATAAGGCTCATTTAGGTGTGCCAGATTGCCAGTCTAAAGCAATTATATAGACCCATAGATGCACACACACATGAATACATACACACACACACACACACACACACTCTAATTGTTTAATACAAAATAAAGAAATGTGAAGATTTGATATTGTTGAATATCTGAAGTGTGTAAGGTGTTGAAATATTTGTTTTCTCAAATAAATTTAGTTTTAGATATTAGTTAAATTGAAATCAAGGAACTTTTCTAAAAATGCATGTTACAAATACATGAATATATGTTATTAAATGAAGAAGACTCTGAAAGTCTATTACTTAAATATTTTATATTGAAATACATAAACTCCATCATGGTAGGTCAAATATTTCTTCTTCAAGTTTTTTCAATAATTTCTTTTTTAAAATTTTATTTTATTTAAATTCAATTAACATATAGTGTATTATTAGTCTCAAAGGTAGAGTTCAGTGATTCATCAGTTGCATATTACATCCTGTGCCCTCCTTAATGCCCATCACCCAGTTATCTCATCTCCTCACCCACTTCCCTTCCAGCAACCCTGTTTGTTTCCTATAGTTAAGAGTCTCTTATGGTTTGTCTCAATAATTTCTAGCAGCTACATCATTTCCAAGAATATCTAGTTTTATGTTGGCAAATCTGAACTATGGGAAGGAGGTTCATCATTTTCAAATTTGCAATATTTGCTTGCCCTAAGTAATAACACTTTCTATCATAAAGCGCTCAAAAGCTCTTGATTTCTCAGTTCTTTATCCACATACATGTATACTACCTAAAATCCAAATGCAAACAGAAATATGTCAAACTTTTAACAGTGTTAAAAACCTATGATAAAAACTATAGAAATTATTGATATATAAGTGAACTAAAAGTAAACATTTTGGATTTAGTTTGAAATATAACTAAATCTGAGTTATTATAAACACAATAGCAATCATCTTCCTTGGAATGGGTTGAAGAAGCATTTTGAAGATTGAGGATTTAAAGGTAATCTTTCAAGTTCTCAAACAATTTTTTCATTCTCTGATTCACCTTTCATGTTTTCACATGTTTCAAATGATTTCACCATTCACCTAGGCTTCCATATGTTCTTTCTGCTAGGAAAGAAAGCTACCACATGTTACTGTTTAGGAATTTTTGATTCTATTAGACTACATATTCACAGAAATTAAAAAAATGTAATGCCAAAATGATATGTTTCCCCCTTTCTGTCCCCAAACACAAACATACATGTGAGCAAACACTACACCCACACATGCTAAAGCATACATATGCTTTCATTTTAATGCCTTTGCTTCTTACTTCATTGTGAATTTGAAGTAATTAAAAGAGAACTTCCATATCTCCCCACCTTTCAATGTCAGAACTACATATTCTTTATCATTGGCCTCCTCTATCCCCTTCTTTAATCAACATAACTGCCAGAATGATTCTTTAAAAATCTTAATCCAATCATATGCCTCTTTTTTCCCCAAATTTTTATTTAAATTCTAATTAGTTAACATATGGTGCATTATTGGTTTCAGGAGAATTCAGTGATTCATCACTTACAACACCCAGTACTCAAAATAACAAGTGCCCTCCTTAATACCCATCACCTATCTAGCCCATCCCCTCCCACCTCCCTTCATCAACCCTGAATTTGTTTTCTATCTTTAAGAGTCTCTCATGGTTCATTTCCCCCTCCGATTCCTCCCCTTCATTCTTACCCTCCTGCTACCTTCTTCTTCTTCTTCTT
>NW_027780150.1:0-290 GCF_054177405.1 Leptonychotes weddellii | reverse complement strand
ATGCTGATGTCAGTAAAACTGGGACAAGTAAATATCTGTCTGAAATGTAAGCCTGAAAGAACCATTTCTGCGAGAGGTCTAACTTTATAGGTATCATGAACAGAAAAATATTTTAGACTTGGATTCCCATACTTGAGATTTTCTGGGTGGAATTATAACATTGATTTCACAAAGATTTTCTTTCTTTTTTTTTTTTTTTAATTTTATTATGTTATGTTAGTCACCATACAATACATCATTGGTTTTTGATGTGGTGATCCACGATTCATTGTTTTCGTATAACACCCAGT
>NW_027780149.1:0-290 GCF_054177405.1 Leptonychotes weddellii | reverse complement strand
TGGGCCTGGACGAAGTCCCCTGAGAGAATCAAAGAACTAATCTCTGGGAACCCTGATATTTAAAAGTCAAGAAGATGAGAGGTAGAGGGATATAGGACATGAAAGGATGTGTCCTGAAAGACAGGTGATGAAGCATTTTTAAGGAGGGGATGATCAACGGCGTCCTTTGACTAAGATGAGGGCTGGGGATTGACAGTGAACTTGGTAAGCTGGTGGCTGTGGTTTCAGTGCAGTAGTGGGGGCAAAGTCTGGATCGGATGGGGGTGAAGAGACCAATGTGTGTGTGTGTG
>NW_027780148.1:0-290 GCF_054177405.1 Leptonychotes weddellii | reverse complement strand
TAAAAAAAATTTCTCCCTTTCTAAGGACAGCTCTGCTGGATATAGATTTCTTAATTATTCTTCAATATTTCGAATATGTCATCTCATTTTGTCTTGGCCTGAAAGTTTCTGTTGAGAAATCTGCTTATAGTCTTATGGAGGTTCCCGTGTATGTAGCTTTTCTCTTGTTTTTTCTTACTGTTTTTAAAATTCTTTTTTTTGGCTTTGACAATTTAATTATAATGTATTTTGGTATAGCCTTCTTTAAATTCAGCTTATTTTAACTCCTTTGGGCCTCATGGATCTGTATG
>NW_027780147.1:0-290 GCF_054177405.1 Leptonychotes weddellii | reverse complement strand
GCTGTTGGACAGAATGTTCTGTAAATGTCTGTCATTTGTTCTAAAGTGTGGTTTCATTCCAATGTTTCCTTGCTGATTTTCTGTCTGGACAATCCATCCATTGTTCACAGTGTAGTATTGAGAACCCCTTAACTGGATTGTTGTCTATTTCTCCCTTAAGATCTGTATTTGTTTAATGAATTTCAATACCCAGGTATTGAGAACATATGTATTTATGGCTGTTAGATCTTAATGAATTGACCTGGTAATTAGTATACAGTAATCTTCTTTGTATTTTGTATTTATTTTTG
>NW_027780146.1:0-290 GCF_054177405.1 Leptonychotes weddellii | reverse complement strand
CTCGTAGCTGTGAAATGAGGGTGCCCAACCCCAAAGGGCCCAGGCCTGTCCGTCCTCCCCCTGGGGGATCTTAGGACGGTGGCCCTGCTCTTGTCACGGAACTCCAGACACGCGTGGACCGCAGCTGCCCTGGCGTCTCCACCTGCTGTCCAAGAAGGACCTCCAGCAGAGCTGAGGGTACCAGCTGGGCCCCGCCAGCCCTCCTCACGTGCTCCTCTCCTGACGTGGAGGCTGAGAGGGACCAGGGGCGGAACGGGGCAGGGGGTGGAGGCCGAGGGGGACGGGGGTGG
>NW_027780145.1:0-290 GCF_054177405.1 Leptonychotes weddellii | reverse complement strand
CTATCTATAGCATGCACTCAGTATTGCAGAAGTAAATACAATTTCTTGAAATCAAGAGAGTTCTAGTAACCAAGACAGACAGTCACCATCTGTGTAGAAAGTGATTCCTACCAGAATGTGGACAGTGAAAAATAGGATGTCTGCATAATGTCCTCTCCGATATAATTTCCGCCTCTCCACCTCTCCTGTGCAGCTGTTAGACACCGTGCTCACCCACACCGCTGAGTCTGGCCAGGCCACATGTTGCTGGTCACAGTCAATATTGTCCTCTCCCTTTCCTTCTAATTTTG
>NW_027780144.1:0-290 GCF_054177405.1 Leptonychotes weddellii | reverse complement strand
TTACTTTGCTTTTCTACCTTAGAATTACCGGGAAATTTGAAACTGTTATTTTCATTGATTTCAGATGGATATTTAAAATAATTTCCTCAGTGGACTTCTGTGCGCATGAGGGAGAGGAAGGAGCGATTTTTTGTGTGTTGACCCCTGTTGGCATGACAGCAGATCCAGGATTATGACCAGGGACTGTTGGTGCCCACTGAGAGCTGAAGCCATCCGGGAAGGCTAGAGAGGGACTCTCAGAATGGCTAGGAACTGTGATCGATGTGGACGAGAGCAAGATGGAGCCCCCA
>NW_027780143.1:0-290 GCF_054177405.1 Leptonychotes weddellii | reverse complement strand
GCCTGGGTGGCTCAGTCGTTAAGCGTCTGCCTTCGGCTCAGGTCATGATCCCAGGGTCCTGGGATCGAGTCCCACATCGGGCTCCCTCCTCGGGGGGAAGCCTGCTTCTCCCTCTCCCCCTCCCGCTGCTTGTGTTCCTGCTCTCGCTATCTCTGTCTCTGTCAAATAAATAAATAAAATCTTTAAAAAAAAAAAAAAGATAGTAGTTTATGTCCAAATACGACAGGACACAAACAATGTACATCAAAAAACTCATCAATTAAAAGACCTAGATTATCAGAGTCAAAATG
>NW_027780142.1:0-290 GCF_054177405.1 Leptonychotes weddellii | reverse complement strand
CTGGGTGGCTCAGTCGTTAAGCGTCTGCCTTCGGCTCAGGTCATGATCCCGGGGTCCTGGGATCGAGCCCCGCATCGGGCTCCCTGCTCCACGGGAAGCCTGCTTCTCCCTCTCCCACTCCCCCTGCTTGTGTTCCCTCTCTCGCTGTGTCTCTCTCTGTCAAAATAAATAAATAAAATCTTTAAAAAAAAAAAAAAAACTGGATCCGAATCCATGCCTCTTGATTCCTGACCTGGTGTTTTTTCGACACCAGTCTTTAGTTCTTCACCTGTCAACCAGGATGGGGCTGG
>NW_027780141.1:0-290 GCF_054177405.1 Leptonychotes weddellii | reverse complement strand
AGTGAGCAATAATAAGAATTCCTCTTGAATAGAAGATAATAATATGAAATGTCAGCTTTTATTATGTACATTTGAGTATTCTTAAATGACAACCTTAAAATGAAATTGTGCTTTGACCCCTACATAGATTTCAAAAAAGTTATTATAAATTTAACTGTTGCTTCCTATGAATGTACTTTATCAAGAGTGGTATAATTGTTTTTTTCATTCTCATAGTAACAAAGTAAAGAGCTAAAGCAATAGCAACAACAAAAGTACAGATGAAGAATATTCTGCTTTAATATTTAGGT
>NW_027780140.1:0-3562 GCF_054177405.1 Leptonychotes weddellii | reverse complement strand
ATAATGACTCATATTACTTCACTTACAAATATTTAAGTATATATCCCTAAAAATGACTTAAAAATTTCCAACAGTCCATGATCACATCTAAAGTAATTAATAATCCATAATATCAAATATTACATCAATATTTTCATAATTTCTTCTAAAATTTCAATTAGTAGCTAAACAAGGTCCCTACATTGCAACTGGTTGATTTGTCTCTTTTAATATAAAAGTTTCCTCATCAACTCTTTTTTCCTTATATTTGTCAAAGAAACTAGGTCTTTTGTAGAGTGTCTTACGTTCTGTATTTTGCTGATTGTATCCTATCTATTGTTTAACATGAATTTCTATCCTTCACATTTCTTAATACTGGTAGGTAGATCTAGAGATTTGATGAAATTCAATTTCATTTTTGGCAAGAGTGTTTTCAAAGTTTTGTCTTTTTATTGGAAGCAGCTAATATCTGCTTGTCTTTGTTTTTTGAAGAAAGCAACATTAATGATGAAAATTTGATTAGGGTCTGTTTGCAGTAATTTTGAAAATCAAAGGCCTAAGGTGATATAAGTCCATATAATTTTTAAAAATCAGGATAAGAAAGGAGGTGGAAAAATAACTGTTTTATTCAAACACTTTCTAATTTGTTATTCCTCCTGCCAACCCCAGAATATTATGTGTTTTTTGTTGTCGTTGTTGTTAAAAAATAAAAGTGTGGGTATTAAAAGGGAGTGCCTGATAACAGGACACAGAGTTAAGTGTCTGGGCTCATGATGGCAGTGCCTATAGCTGTTCGTCTTCTCTACTTTCAAAGATGTCATAAAAAAAAAATCCTTTCTTCCTCTTTCTTTGGCAAATTTTGGTTAGAATTCTGATTTCTTCTAACACTGGTTCTTCTGAGATTATAGATCTTGGAGTTCCCTGATTCTACTCAGAAAATAATATTTTCTACTGGAAAGGTAGCTTCATGCCACTAACTCAAGTGGTCACTTAATCATTCTCCCACTCATTCAAAGGGCAACTGTAAACTCATCACTGTCTATACCCAAGGCATCAGTGAGAGACTCCACAGCATGCTAGAATATACAAGGCTTTTAGAATCAAACAGATTAGAGTTCAAATCTTCTCTTAGTCACTAATTAGCCCTGATGCATGGGGCAGGGCAATTACCTTATCTATGCCTTAGTTTCTTATTCTACAAAATGAACAGCTCATAATCCCTACCTCATAGGTTTCTTTTATTAAATATCAGGCACATGAGACAACACATTGTTCTTGTCACATGGTGGATGATAATGGAAGTGTTAGTATTATTAATGTGATGAGTATTTATTCAATAAATAGTTGTTTCATACCTTTCTTTACCTCCCTAACTCCCCACACATTCTGTTATCACCTAGAAATATAGTAAAAGTGTATAGTAAGTTAGTTCCACATTAATGCTTGATAAAACTATTAAGAAGAAAGTATTGAACATAGAAAAGATATGAAGTAATAATCATTGAGAGGACTCAAAATATTTGAGATTAGAAAAAATACATGTTTTAAAGTCAAGGATACTGAACTATTCCTATTTTATTAATGTATTTTTAAAAGTGTGGCCCAGGCTAAATGATTTATGATAGCACTTTGTAGTATATTAGTAGTGCCCTGTAGTATATTTTGTAAATACACTGACATTTTAGCGATAAGAGCTCTCATTACATGTCTCTGTTATTAAATCATTCCTCCAAAGACAGGTTAAACTGCCAGGTTTGGGGTAAGAATTATAGGGTTTATAGATTCACGAGGTGAAAATCAGTATGCTTGAGCTATGTAATGTATATTCACTGTGAAGGTGGGACATAGCAGTACAAGATTACAATACTAAGGATGCAAAAGAGTGAGCAAAAGAATTTATGTGTGTGTGTGTGTGTGTGTGTGTGTAATCCCTCCTAGAGTGATGTTCACAGTCACTCGTTGCTTAAATGAGAATAACATGTCACTACCGGCATAATCATTTTCATTTGGCTTAATAAAAAAATTGTGATCATCTTGGCAGTTATTTTCATTAAAGACTTTAACTCAGATTTAGATTAGGACACCCTGCTGGCCTGGTTGACAGAGGGCTGACTGCTGTGCTTGAGCTGAAATTCTGGCAGTTCTTAAAAGAGCTGAAAATAAAATCGATCAAGTGTACATTTTGATGAAATAGTACTGACTCTAATACAGTAATTGCCACATTTTCATTTATTAGAGAATTGAACCAAAGAAGTCCATAGAATGCCAATGTGGCAATCTGGTCTGATTTGACACATCTACTCAATGCAGTCAGAACTGTACCCTTAAGGAGTGGTGTGGGCCAACTGTACTCCGCAGGAGAGTCATTGAGTCAGTTCCACCAAAGGAGTACTTCTTCATCAAATAAATTAAATAAGCATGTAGATCTTTTATAACTAGATGAGTATTGATTATTGAGTTCTCTACTCAGGACAACAGCAACAAAAGTCATTATTATACCATTCTTGTTCTATAGAACCTTGCTTATAGAAGTGGGGCTACAGAACACCAAGACAAGATTTTAAGAACAGTAAAAGAATTTAGGTCACATGATCTCTTAGCAAAGACCTAAGTTATTTTTGGAATGGTATATAACAATGGCTCTCCATCTTCAGCTTGTATCAGAATGACTTGGAGAACTTGTTAAGATACCAACTGTTGCTCCCTCAACTCCAGAGATTTTTGATTCAATAGGTCTGGAGTGGGTTCCATGAATTTGCATTTCTAAAAGTTCCCAGATGTACAGCCACTGCTGGTCTGACCATCACTCTTGAGATGTTCTGGTGTATATATTGTGGATGTCTATAAGTCAATTTCTCATTTCCTAGCAGCTGGGAAAGTATAAGGGTCTGTTTGAGATGTCTCACAGACAGTTATCTTTCATTTATTCATTTATTCAATAAATACTTAATGCTCATTTAGTCTTGTTAGGTCTTAAACATACAGTTGTGAATAAAACTTAGATCATCATTGCTTTCAATACGCCTAAAAGTTGAATATGGAATTCTGATAGTGTGATGCTTATGAGTATCCTATGAATTGAAAGAGAGGGACACCACCCAGACTTACAGGGTGGGTAAGGAAGTCTTCTTGAAGAATGTGACACTTCCATTTCCTTTTCTAATATCCCCACTAAACTTGAAAAAAAGTTTGCGGTAATTTTGAAAATCAAAGGCTGTGTAGCTTTGGGGGTAATGATTTTCTTAGTCTTCTTGAAATATTAAAAATGGTTAGTTTTAGTTTTTAATGGTTAGTTATTAAAAATGGTTACTAGAAAGACCTAGTTTCTTTGACAAATATAAGGAAAAAAAGAGTTGATGAGGAAACTTTTATATTAAAAGAGACAAATCAACCAGTTGCAATGTAGGGACCTTGTTTAGCTACTAATTGAAATTTTAGAAGAAATTATGAAAATATTGATGTAATATTTGATATTATGGATTATTAATTACTTTAGATGTGATCATGGACTGTTGGAAATTTTTAAGTCATTTTTAGGGATATATACTTAAATATTTGTAAGTGAAGTAATATGAGTCATTAT
>NW_027780139.1:0-290 GCF_054177405.1 Leptonychotes weddellii | reverse complement strand
GCACAAAGAGACCAAAAAAGAGAACACACAGAGTAAGGGTAAGAAAACAGAGACAGAATGAGAAGCTCTCTCAGAAGGGAAAAAAAAAAACAACACCTTAGAAGCAGAATCTGAAGATATAAAGACCAAGAATTATCTGGAATTGTTGAAAGACAACTCCAAGATGCAAAACAAGCCAAAATCTAGAAATATAATAACGGAACTTGAGGGGAAAAACAGCAAAGATGAAAAGAAAATAAAATCAGAACAGAGCTCGTGTTCAAAGTCAGGACACAGACTTCTCATCAGAG
>NW_027780138.1:0-290 GCF_054177405.1 Leptonychotes weddellii | reverse complement strand
GTGTGATAAGATGAGGTATGTCTGTACTAGAGATGTAGTGTACAACATGATGACTATAGCTAATGCTGCTATATGATATATAGAAAAGTTGTTAAGACAGTAAATCCTGAGACTTCTTCTCACAAGAAGAAAAATTTTTCCTTTTTTTCTTTCTTTTTATTGTATTTGTATGAGAAGCTATTAGTTGTATTTTTTTTTTAAAGATTTTATTTATTTATTTGAGACAGAGAGAATGAGAGACAGAGAGCATGAGAGGGAGGAGGGTCAGAGGGAGAAGCAGACTCCCTGCC
>NW_027780137.1:0-290 GCF_054177405.1 Leptonychotes weddellii | reverse complement strand
AGGGCGCCTGGGTGGCTCAGTTGGTTAAGCGACTGCCTTCGGCTCAGGTCATGATCCTGGAGTCCCGGGATCGAGTCCTGCATCGGGCTCCCTGCCAGGCGGGGAGTCTGCTTCTCCCTCTGATCCTCCCCCCTCTCATGCTCTATCTCATTCTCTCTCTCAAATAAATAAATAAAATCTTTAAAAAAAACAAAAAAAAAGACATTCCAATACTTGAATTGTGCTTCTAGGGAAAGGTCAGTAAGACTCTAAGTCACAACCCACAGCAGCATTTCTCAAAAGCATTTTTT
>NW_027780136.1:0-290 GCF_054177405.1 Leptonychotes weddellii | reverse complement strand
ATTTTATTTACTTACTGGACAGAGAGAGAGAGAGAGAGAGCACAAGCAGGGGGAGCGACTGGTAGGCAGGAAGTACTCTGGGATCATGACACGAGTCGAAAACAGATGCTTAACCAACGGAGCCACCCAGTCTCCCCAAATAAGAAGACTTTATTATAAAATAGGTCTATTTTGTGTTTTCCTTTAAGAATCAAGACTAGCTACCATTCTAAGATTTATCACTGTTAGCATTATTGTTATCAGTAACTACAAACTTCACCTTGTAGCCACCAACAACGTAGGACTCTGAT
>NW_027780135.1:0-290 GCF_054177405.1 Leptonychotes weddellii | reverse complement strand
GAAGGGATTGCGCAGCGAGCACGGTGTGCAGGGCAGAGGCGGGAACGGCAAGTGCAGGGCCGGGGCCGGTCACAGCCACACCAGCGCCCCACAGGCAGGCCGAACCCGGAGAGGGCGGGCCTTGACCTCTGACCCCAGGCCCAGAGGGGCGAGGGCAAGGAGGCTGACCGGGGAGCACATCACAGGAGGTAGGACCCCCCGGCAACAGGGAGGTGATGGGCCAGCCAGCAGGACGTCGGGCTTTGCTCTGGACCCCACTCTGGGGCAGAAGTGGACGGTCCCCGACCCAG
>NW_027780134.1:0-290 GCF_054177405.1 Leptonychotes weddellii | reverse complement strand
GGTTCTGTGTTAAAATCTAGAAATGATGGTCCTTTTCCTTAAAGAATTTACAGTTTCTGAATACTCAGAAACAAGCTCTGTGAGGGACATGGTCAAACCAAACATGAATCAAGATATTAGATTTCTTCTAAGCAGCATGTTTTATTCTCAAGAAAATAATATAACTTTTAAATCAAAAACTTAAAATTCCAACTGCCTGACTCAGTCAGAAAAGTATGCAACTTTTGTTCTTGGGGTTGTAAGTTTGAGCCCCATGTTGGGTGTAGAGATTACTTAAAAAAATAAAATCT
>NW_027780133.1:0-290 GCF_054177405.1 Leptonychotes weddellii | reverse complement strand
TCCACAGGCAAAAAGGAAGAAATTCTGAAAAAGGGAGAACCACATGATTTTGATGTCTAATGACCTACCTTAGGGACTATTACCAGCTTAAGTAAGTATCAGAGGACGCCAGTTGAGGTTTGGCTGCGCCCATCACTCATTATGACCTTGCCTGTCACTTACACCTCAGTCCCCATTTCTGTATTTGTCTGTCGGACACTATATTAATCCTAGCATAGCAGTGTCACAGGATGCATATGATAGAAGGATCTAGAAGCCTATGTGAGGACTAATTGCTAGAATAATGGTCG
>NW_027780132.1:0-290 GCF_054177405.1 Leptonychotes weddellii | reverse complement strand
CCTGGGATATTTATTTAAAGAAGAGAATACTAGGCCCCACTCTGACTTTTGAATTAGAACTCACGGGGTGATTCTGACATGTAACCAGGTCTATAAAATCTTGAGCTAAACTTTAAGTTACCAATTAGTAAACTACTAAATTTTTAAAAAGTATCTGCTTTCACATACAAAGATGCTACTTCAATATTTTATGGGGTATTCTAAGTAGTAATTTTTTTTTTCCAGAAGTGCTGCTCAATTCATGCTGACTCTGCAACAAATTTCCTACCAATCTTTTTCTAAAATGGGGT
>NW_027780131.1:0-290 GCF_054177405.1 Leptonychotes weddellii | reverse complement strand
GATGTGGGGCTCGATCCCAGGACCCTGGGATCATGACCTGAGCTGAAGGCAGACACTTACCCGACTGAGCCACCCAGGCGCCCCTGTTGTGAATATTGAATGAGTTAAAACATGTAAAGTGCCATTTATTCATCTTCTATTCCTTTATCAATCCCATCTAATTTATTCATCTTCTATTCATTTATCAATCCCATCTAATGTACTGCTTCTCAGACTGGGTCCCAAGGATACCCCAAAGGTTCACTGATGGAAGATTCTTGGAGGTCCACGAAATTTTTCTGATAAAGGAG
>NW_027780130.1:0-290 GCF_054177405.1 Leptonychotes weddellii | reverse complement strand
TGTCTTTCTTGGGTCTTAGAGACACTGTACTTGACTTGTGTGCATCTAAGCACTGGAGACTGAATGTATTTTGGCAGGCACAGTTTCTCAGCCTCAGCACTGTTGACATTTAGAGTCAGATCATCCTTATTGTTGGGGGACAGGGGGCTGTCCTGTGCACTGTAAGATGTTGAGCAGCATTCCTGGCCCCTACCTACTGGATGCCAGTAACACCCTCAACCAAAAATGTCTTTAGACACTGCCAAATGTCTGCAGGATGGGGTGGAGCGGGGGGCAAAATTACCACAGGT
>NW_027780129.1:0-3563 GCF_054177405.1 Leptonychotes weddellii | reverse complement strand
CCCTCTGACCCTCCCCCCTCTCATGCTCTCCCTCTCTCATTCTTTCTCAAATAAGTAAATAAAATCTTTTTTTTTTTTTTAAAGATTTTATTTATTTATTTGAGAGAGAGACAATGAGAAACAGAGAGCGTGAGAGGGAGGAGGGTCAGAGGGAGAAGCAGACTCCCTGCCGAGCAGGGAGCCCGATGCGGGACTCGATCCTGGGACTCCAGGATCATGACCTGAGCCGAAGGCAGTCGCTCAACCAACTGAGCCACCCAGGCGCCCTCAAATAAGTAAATAAAATCTTTAAAAAAAAAAAAAAGAAGAAGAAATGCACTGAAAGTAAAAGGATACAGACAGGTAATACCATGTCAACATTAAACAGAAGGAAGCTCCAGTAGCTCTATTAGTAGGACAAAAATGAGACTTCAGAACAAACAATATTACCAAAAATAATGAGATACTACATAACGATAAGAGGGTCAATTCATGAAGAAGATGTAACAATCATGGGTGAAGGGGATTAAGAGTACACTTATCTTGATGGGCACTGAGTAATATATGGAAGTGCTGAATCACCATATTGTACACCTGAAACTAATATAACCCTGTATGTCAACTACAGATCTTCAAAATACATGAAATAAAAATTGGTGGAATAGAAAGGAGAAAGAAACAAATCAACAAAATTCTGTGGAGACCTCAACATCTCTCCCTCTCAGAAATCATTACAAGTAGATACAAAGTCAGTAAGGATACAGAAAACCTCAACAACATTATCAACCAAGTAGACTCAATTGACATAAAAAGAGTACTCCACAAAGTAACAGCATCATATTATTTCAAGTGCTCAGAGAACACTGACCATGACAGGCCATATTCTGGACCATACAATAAAACATGACAAACTGAAATGAACTGAAATTTCAAAGGATGTCTTCAACACACCAAAATCTATGGGATGCATATGAAACCATGATTAGAGGGAAATTTGTAACATTTTAAATGGTTGCCAAAGGTGGGAGGTGGAGGGTTGGCAAAATGGGTGAAGGCAGACAAAAGGGACAAATTTCCAGTTATAAAATAAGTCGGTCCTGGGGATGAAATGTACAGCATGGCAACTACAGTTAATAACACTGTACTGTATACTTGAAAGTTGCTGAGAGTCGATCTTAAAAGTTCTCATCACAAGGAAAAAAAATTTGTAACTATGTGTGGTAACAGAAGTTAATTAGACTTATTGTGGTGGTTATCTCACAAGATACAAAATAGGAAGTCATTATGTTGTACACCTTAAACTAATACAGTATTTTGTATCAATTATGAAAAGAAGAAATGTTTCAAATCAATGATCTAAACTGCCGACCTTAAAAAAAAAAACAGAAAATGACTAAATCAACCCAAAGCAAGCAGAAGGAAGGAAATATTAAAGATATGAGCAGAAATTGAAAGTAGAAAAATAGGGGGAAAAAATCTGTGAAACCAAAAGCTGGATCTTTAAAAACATCAGTAATCAATAAAACTCTACCCAGACTCATCAAGAAAAAAGACAGGACACAAATTACCAATATAATGAATGAAAGACGGGGCATAAAGTATATCCTACTGACATTAAAAGAATCAGGTAATAGTACAACTTTATCTCCATCAATTTGACACCGTAAGAGGAAATGTGCCAAATCCCTGAAAGATAAAAACTACTAAAGCTCACTTGAGAAGAAATAGATAAGCTGAATAGTTCTGTATCTCTTAAAGAATTGAATTCCTAAAAAAAAAACCTGACCAAGAAAATTCCAGGGCCAGATGGCTTCACTGACCAAGTCTATCCAACATTAAAGACAAAAACATCAATTCTACACAAACTATGCTAGAAAACAGAACTGGAAGGAACATTTCCCAACTCATTTTATGATGCTGCACGACCTCAATTCTAAAACCAGACAAAGGCATCATAAGAAAACTACAGACCAATATCCCACATGAACATAAATGCAAAAATCCTCAACCAAATAGTAGCAAATCTGATCCAGCAACATATAAAAGCAGCAAACCTCTTTTAAAGATTTAATCCAGATGGGTATTAAAGAGGGCACATATTGCGGGGCGCCTGGGTGGCTCAGTTGGTTAAGCGACTGCCTTCGGCTCAGGTCATGATCCTGGAGTCCCGGGATCAAGTCCCGCATCGGGCTCCCTGCTCAGCGGGGAGTCTGCTTCTCCCTCTCCCGCTCCCCCCTCTTGTGCTCTTTCTCTCTCTCACTCTCTCTCTCAAATAAATAAATAAAATCTTTTAAAAAAAAAAAAAAGAGGGCACATATTGAATGCAGCACTGGGTGTTATATGCAAACAATGAATCATGGAACACTACATCAAAAACTAATGATGTAATGTATGGTGATTAACATAATAAAATAAAATTTAAAAAAAAGATTTAATCCATGGTTTAATCCTGACCTACAATTACTCCTAAAGACAACAAGTGGTATCTGGTTCCATTCCAAATTCAATATTGATGTAAACACAGAATTTTATATATCCGACTTTTTACAAAGCTACTTTCAAAGTAAAGGCATAGCAGACAGTTTAATCTAGGAAATTAGGCAGATTATACAGTAGTTGAGACTTTACAGAAGAAACCTTTAGATTAAAAGTAATCTACAGTTTCATGAACACACACTCAACTAAAGGGTAATGAATGAACCTACATCTTTGGTTTCTAACAGAAATTTAGGTAAAGAGGGGCGCCTGGGTGGCTTAGTCGTTAAGCATCTGCCTTCGGCTCAGGTCATGATCCCAGGGTCCTGGGATCGAGTCCCGCATCGGGCTCCCTGCTCAGCGGGAAGCCTGCTTCTCCCTCTCCCACTCCCCCTGCTTGTGTTCCTGTTCTCGCTGTCTCTCTCTGTCATATAAATAAATAAAATCTTTAAAAAAAAAAAAAAAAAAGAAATTTAGGTAAAGAGAAAGTGACTAGCCTATACTAAAAAAACTCAGCTCAGTTTCCTCAAGGTTTCTAAGATTATGACCCAAAGCATAATTCCTAATCTGCTTTCTCAGCAGCTTGGTTTAACTACTTACCTTCAACCTGGCTAGTATCTGAGCATGGTTTCTTCTTTGACTCCGAATTCCCGGTTTTCTCATCAACATCCAGGAGAGGAATATAGTCTGTTTTTCCAACAGTTTCTCCCACGACATCATCAAAGGCCTCTGCCTCCAGCGTGGCAATAAAGTCCCGTTTTATCTCTTCCTCAATTTCTGGAGGTGGCTCTGTTAATGCATCTGCAAGACTGAGGTCAGCCATTTTGCACCACTGCAACTGCCTGGTTAAGGGGGAAAAAAGTTGCGTAAGATGAGCACTGTGCAAAGGGAAACACATCCCTAGAAACTCTTCTCGGGCACCTGGGTGGCTCAGTTGGTTAAGCAACTGCCTTCGGCTCAGGTCATGATCCCGGAGTCCTGGGATCGAGTCCCACATCGGGCTCCCGGCTCGGCGGGGAGCCTGCTTCTCCCTCTGACCCTCTCCTCTCTCATGCTGTTTCTCTGTCTCTCTCTCTCTTTCTCTCAAATAAATAAATAAATAAAATCTT
>NW_027780128.1:0-290 GCF_054177405.1 Leptonychotes weddellii | reverse complement strand
GGTCCTGGGATCGAGCCCCGCATTGGTCTCCCTGCTCAGCGGAAAGCCTGCTTCTCCCTCTGCCTCTGCCCCTCCCCCCAGGTTGTGCACGCTCTCTCTCTCTCTCTCTCATGCTCTCTTTCAAATAAATAAATAAAATCTTAAAAAGAATTTTTTTAAATTAAATTAAATTAAAAATTCAAATGGAGGCCTGTCTGGCTCTAAGCGTGAGACATGCTCAGCAAGAAAGAGTGCCCCACTGCAAGGGTGCAGGGTGAGTGGGTGTCAGAGGGCGAGGAGGCAGGAGGCCC
>NW_027780127.1:0-290 GCF_054177405.1 Leptonychotes weddellii | reverse complement strand
GCAGCGCTCCCCGTCCTGCCTCTAGGTCGGGGCACGTCTCTGTCCTTTGTGCTTCTAAAACCGCCAGCCGCTCCCAATTCGCCCGCGCGCGCGACTCCACTGCTTGGGGTTTCCACCCCCGGGGGTTGCAGTTCACCGGTGCGACCCTGGCGCACCGGGTTTCTGTCTCGGAGTCTGCGGTTCGAGTGCGTGCGACCGTTGCTCCGGTTTCTGTCCGGGGGGCCTGCGGTTCGCGTGCGTGCAACCTCTCCGGTCTGGTTTTCCACCCCGGGGGCTGCCCTCAAGTCCTT
>NW_027780126.1:0-290 GCF_054177405.1 Leptonychotes weddellii | reverse complement strand
TTTAGCCCACAGCTTAACAGATGCAACCCACATTTTCTGCATTGCAAGCATTTCTAAACATATCTTTCTCAAGTGTTTTCTCCATACCAAAAAAAGACCGTCAGCATATCACCCATTAAAACATCACCTTCATCTTTTTTATTACTGAAGTATAATTGACATACAATGCTGTGTTAGCTTCAGGTATACAACACTGATTACACAATTCTCTGCATTACTCAGAGTTCACCATGGTAAGTGTAGTCACCATCTGTCACCAAACATTATTACAATATTAACTATATCGGGGG
>NW_027780125.1:0-290 GCF_054177405.1 Leptonychotes weddellii | reverse complement strand
TCAGTCGGTGAAGCATCTGACTCTTGATCTCAGCTCAGGTGTTGATCTTAGGGTCATGAGTTCGGGCCCCGCGTTAGGCAATAGGAAAATAAACAAAATAAAAATAAATAAAAATGCTCATTTTTAAAAAAATCCTAAAACCATAATAATGCACTGGATTTTAAAATGTGTCTTATCAGATGTCTAACCTACATCTACACAGAACCAGCAGAGTGTGTTTTACTAAGACACAGGGGAGGCGGTGCAGAGATTCAGAGGTCCTACGCTCTAACACAGAGCAGCACAGAGAC
>NW_027780124.1:0-290 GCF_054177405.1 Leptonychotes weddellii | reverse complement strand
TTTTTTTTTTTTTATCTTGGAAAAGGAAATCAATAAGACAGTCGCTGTGTTGGGCCAAGCAGTCTTTTTCCTCCACGCCCAGATTTGCACGGGCTGCGTGTAAAAGTCAGGGAGAGCTGTGGACGCAGGGATTATGGCTAAGGCCCCGGAGGCAGGTCACAGAAGCAGGAGGAGGGGCTCTGGAGGCACGCTGGCTCCGCTCCCTGCTCCCTACTAGCCTGTGACCTCGGGTTTCTTCCCTGCACCCTCCTCAGCGGTGGAATCGGGATGGGGGTGGCTGCCCGCCTGGC
>NW_027780123.1:0-290 GCF_054177405.1 Leptonychotes weddellii | reverse complement strand
TGGGAGAGTTTTAACATCCTTTCTCTGTTCTTTCAAAAATTTGAGATACCCAACCAAAGCCTTCTTTGTTAGACATCAGGGTAAACCATATACCTAAGGGAAGGAATGGGTCAAGTCTTTGGAAATCCCCAAAATGATTTCTCCTCTTACATAAGCAAATGAAAGTCTTTAAACTTCCCTCTCAAGCCTCCTCATTCTTAAATTCAATATTTATCACTAAAATTTTAAACTTAGCATGCCCAACATAGGGTTTTTTGTGCCCATCTGCAAAGTGTTCCTATCTCCTCCTT
>NW_027780122.1:0-290 GCF_054177405.1 Leptonychotes weddellii | reverse complement strand
CCTTTGGTCTGATTGCTTCATCTATTCATTTATTTGAGATTAAGTCCTCCCCCCATTTTTTTACATTTAAAATTAAGGTTGCAAGGATATGGAGGTATTTTGCAAGACTGTACAATTAAGACTCCAACAGAAATCTAGATAGTCACATGTGGGTATATGTTCCCTTATTGTAGGTTAACTCTCTTTTCCACTTTCACAAAAGTTTCTGGGTCCGAGTTTATGATCCCACAGAAGTGCTGGTGATTGTTGTTGGAGCTAAATGCCTTCCTCCATTGGAAACCCCCCAGGTT
>NW_027780121.1:0-290 GCF_054177405.1 Leptonychotes weddellii | reverse complement strand
GTTGCTGCTATTCTTTTCTTTGATCTCCTGTTGAGTTGGTAGGTGTTCAGAATGGTTTGATCCCTATCTAGCTGAATTCCTGGGACCAGACGAAATTTAGGTCTCCTACTCCTCCGCCATCTTGCTCTTCCCCCCGGGCACCTTATTTCTGACTGCCCAAATACTTGCTGTCTTCCTTCTCAACTCCTTGGCCTTTACCAGGTATAAGATGATTTGGCATTGATTTTTATTGAGGAATCCTAAAATTGCTAAACATCTCATTTTACCTACTCCCAGATCGTAAGTTGATT
>NW_027780120.1:0-290 GCF_054177405.1 Leptonychotes weddellii | reverse complement strand
TGGGTGGCTCAGTTGGTTAAGCGACTGCCTTCGGCTCAGGTCATGATCCTGGAGTCCCGGGATCGAGTCCCGCATCGGGCTCCCTGCTCGTCAGGGAGCCTGCTTCTCCCTCTGACCCTCCCCCCTCTCATGTGCTCTCTGTCTCTCTCATTCTCTCTGTCTCAAATAAATAAATAAAATCTTTAAAAAAAAAAAAAAAGAAATTCAAACAGTCGAAGTGACGCCTACACGCTTTTCGACTGTGCTATTCACACACACTGAGATCTATATGGTCAACTACCATGTTTTAC
>NW_027780119.1:0-290 GCF_054177405.1 Leptonychotes weddellii | reverse complement strand
GTGTGGCTTTAACTTTGCAAATACAATTACAGGTGAGTTTTATGTTCTATACCTCAAAGGCAGAACTTTTTAAAGAAATGCCCTTTAAAATAGTGATGACAATCTTTCATGGTGAAACTTTGAAGGGATTGAGGAGCGGTCATTTGTGTTGACCTCTCTGTACCTCTCCCACTGAGAATTTTGTTGAGTTAATTAAGTTTGTTAAGTGAGCTAATGACTATAAGAAAAAGGCAAATTCTGCATTGGGTTTTTGATGGTTTTGGCTTATCAGTCAAAGCACATGCCAGACT
>NW_027780118.1:0-3563 GCF_054177405.1 Leptonychotes weddellii | reverse complement strand
GGGCGCGGGGACCTGCAGGGAACAGTTCTCTGCCAAGCCAGCTCTACCTGGGAGGGAGCCGGGGACTGCAGCGGGTGGGGTGGGGGGCTTCTCCTGGGAGACCCTAGTGCAGCGCCCGTCTCCACGCAGCATGAGGGTTAAGACAAGTCTATTACTATTTCCTTGTCACTCTGTCACCCATCCAATGGCCGTCGATAGTAGCTGAATGAGAATTGATGGGGAGATAGATTTAATTAACCCTGGTGTCAGCAGCTGCTGGGCTACCCGTTTGCGTGTTAATAGAGTGGCTGCTGGCCCTCTCCCGGGCTTTGCTGGGAGCCCAAGGCCAGCGGAGCAATTGGGCTTGTCTGCGGAGGTGGCCGGGCAGAGGGAAGTGGTGGGGGGGGGCAGCGTGGCCCGGCCGCCCTCCTCCCCCTCCTCTGAGAGCAGGTAGTCACCTTGTCAGCCTGACAGCCCCCTGGCCCTGCTCGCTAGAGCTCCAAGTACAGCCAGAGTGACGGGGAGGGCCCAGAGCCCACTGCAACTCTCCTAAATCTGGCCCCATTCTTTAAGTTTTTATTTTAACTCCAGTTAACACAGTGTCCTATTAGTTTCAGGTGCCTTGGCCGTTCTTGGTGCCCCCCCCCCCACCCCAGTTGCTGGCCTTTGCCTTCTGTGTGATGTCCTTCATGCTTCACTCTGCCCACTCCCTCTGTTTTCCTGGACTGCATGTGCCCCTCCACTCTCCCCCCACCCCTGGCTCAAAGCCTGCCCCCCACAACTCCTCCAGACTCCCATCCCACATTCCTGCCCCACCACCCACCCGCCCCGGCTTTCTCCTCCTTCCCTGCTGGGCTTTGTCCTAGCTGCCCCAGTGCTGGCCTCAGTCTCAGTCACCAACTGGGAGCATGGCCGAGGGAGGGGCTGTGGGATGCAGTCCCAGGAGGCTCAGGAGGCTGCCCCTGCTCAGCCACCCAGCTTTGAGCGACAGTGGACCCCATCTTCCCCTGTAAGACACGGGCTTGGATGAGTGGCAATCCTGGTGGGCAGCCAGCACCTGGGGCCCAGGATCTGGACTCCTCTGTCTCCTGCCACAGGGTCCCACGGTGGGTGGTCGGTAATGAGGTGATACTAGGGGAAGGACTCTGTCCTGTGTATTGTCTGGGCCGTAAACTGTGAGGACAGGAAACTTGCTGGCTTCACTATGGCCATGTGCCCAGCACACAGTAGGTGCTTCATTAACTATTAAATAGACACCATGATAGGGCCTGCTCCAGGGCCTGAACACGGAGGGCTGTGGACCCCTCAGGAAGACCCGGCCAGTGGTCATGGCACAGAGGAGACTGGCTGCCTTGGAAGGGAGAGTGCAGTCTTAGCAAGTCCCAGCTGTCCACTCAGTCTGCCCTCCCTGGCTACGTGACCTTGGGCAAGTCACTTTAGTACCCAGAGTTTCAGTCTGTGGGCACAAAAATAGTCTCTCCTCACAGGTGTGACACAGGACTCAGTGAAATGGTAAGTGGGCCAGACCCCAGACACGTGCCTTGTCAGTATTAGCCCCGTCTTCCTGGGACTTGGTACCCCCATGATAGCTTTGATGGGAGAGGGCTTTGGAGCCTGGAATCCAGAGGCCACCCAGGCTCCTTCCTCTGAGGACCCCAGGCCACTCCTGGTGAGGGACGATCTGCTCATCCTGGGTATCACCATAGGAGTCCCCTCTGTACCGACTTTGAGAGGCGTTTGAGGATTGACAGGCTACCAAATACAGAACTTCTCCCACATGCTGTGACGTCAGCCCTGAGCCCGGGCCCTGCTCTTGAGTTGAGGGAGCAGGCCCGCGGTTCCCCCTGGCCGCTGCATCCTGGGGTGGCCGGGCCCCCCGGGAGGGCCCACACGGACTGCGGGCAGGCATGCGGGCCTGGGCCACGTGGGCTTCCAGCCACCCAGTGTCCCGTCTGGCGGTCTCCATCCTCGCTTCACACCTCCACTGCCTTTCATTTTCAGCTCTGATTGGTTTTCTTGTTTTAACACATACCCCAGGCCCTGTCTTTGACCCCGGTGATGGATTCAGCCGCTCTCTGGGACTCCAGCTGCCAAGCGCGTCTGGAGCTGCTGGGGGTGGGGGAGGGAGACACGGTGGTGGAAATTATCCTCTGTGTTCTGGGCTCAGCGGGGTGGGGGTGGGGGCTCCCTCCCCGGAGCCAGGAGGCAGCTCAGGACAGAGCAGGAAGGGAGGTGCGGCTGTCAGGTTTGGTCATAAGCGATGGATTTTCCCTCTGGGCGCCTCCAGGTTCCCTCCTGTACAAGGGAGTGCGGGGGCTATGGACTGCTCATCACTAAGACGTGGATAGTCCGAGTCCTCGGACAAATGGGACATTGATTTTCCTTCATGCCTCTGGATGGGCCGACTCCAAACGTCTGCCTGCTGCTGGCTGGGCCTCCAGGGGACGAGCCAAGAGCCAGCACTAAATTGTCCATACCCTGCTGGGCCCGGAGGGAGCCACACGGAGCCCTCCACCCAGGTTCTTGTACGGAAAATGGTAGATGACAGGCTGGAGGGGGGTGTACCCCAGCCACGGGGCTGGGGTCTTTTGGCCCATCCGATGTTTGGTGTGCACAGTGCCCCATGGTTATTTGGGCACATCCAGGTGTTTACTTTTTAAACAGGTGTCTGCAATTGCTGTCGGTGAACTTGGAGAGGAGCGGGCTGGTGGGGGGGAGGTTTTAAGGTTTCATGTTCTCTTTCTCCTCCCCCTTCCCTCCTGCCAGCTTTGTGCTCCATTGGTTCTTAAGTTTTAAAGTTTGTAACAAATATGTTGTCACAGATGAAACAGTGTAATGATCAATAAAGGGGGCCGTGGGTGCAACACACACGTTCATTACACATTTGTTATGGACTGATTGTCTATGGTCCCCTCCTTCCCACTTCGTAAGTCCTAACCCCCACCCATGGCTGCATTTGCAGTTGGGGCTTCTGAGGAAGTACTTCAGGTGAAATGAGCTCATGAGGCGGGGGCCCTGATCCTATAGAACTAGTGTCCTTCCAAGAAAAGACACCAGAGAACTTCTGTCCTACCCCCGCACCCGCTTTGCCCGCAGTGAGGAAAGGCCACAGTGAGGACATATCCAGCAAGGGGACATGTGCAAGCCAGGAGGAGCTCTCCCCAGGAACCGACTCAGCGACGCCCTGATCTCAGACTACCAGACTCCAGAACTGGGAGAAAATAAAGGTCTGTTGTTTAGGCCACCTGGCCTACAGTCTGTTGTTACGGCAGCCTGATCTAAGACAATATTTGTGTGTGTGTGTATCTAAATAGGATCATGCGTTACCCTGTATCTTGCTGTTGAGGCACTAGGAAACTTGTAGGCATCATTCACTCTGCTGGTTGTCTCCCAGGGAAGAGACACCCACATACAGATACTCCCCTTCTGCTCTGGGCACACACATCTCACACCAGCCAGGAACACGCACTGTACTTTCTCCCCCTCCATCGGACACGACCTCCGCCCCCACCCCTCATTCAGGCTCTGCACTTGTGGGGGTAACCCCTCAGTGGGAGTCAGCCCCAGTTCTAACTCTGCCACCA
>NW_027780117.1:0-290 GCF_054177405.1 Leptonychotes weddellii | reverse complement strand
TTTCCCCCGGAGCTGAAGGTCTGCAGCCCTCTGCGACCGGTAAACTTGGGGCCAGCGAGTTGTGTGTGCTGGTCTTCTGGGGGAGGGGCCCGCTCCGCGGACTCTCAGGCTGGTTTCAGGGAAATGCGCCTCCAGGGCGCGGGGAGGCGGGGCTCGGGATGCACCATCGGCCGCCACTGGGTGGCGCTGTTTTGCTCCCCGAAGGCTTCCAGCGCTGACGGAGGGATGCAGATGGCGGCGCCCGCTCTCTAGCCCCAGCGCTGAAAGCCCGTGCCCCCCACTGCTCCGTG
>NW_027780116.1:0-290 GCF_054177405.1 Leptonychotes weddellii | reverse complement strand
TGAGGGCCTCAGAGAGAGGTGAGTGTCTTAGAGAAGAGGAGGTAGGCTATGTCGACTGGTGGTGCTGGTGATGGTGGAGACTAAGATTGACGAAACGTGACTGAGATTGATGTATTCAATTTTAGAAGTGATCAGCCAAATAGGGAGGGTAGGCTGGGATAAGAGATAGGGTCTGATATTCGTATAATGTACTCACATTTAAGGTATAAGGACATTGCTAGAGGAAGGGATGATGGGAGCAGGTTTACTGAGGGTGAGACAGTGGCCACGGCTGGGAGCACAGGTGACAT
>NW_027780115.1:0-290 GCF_054177405.1 Leptonychotes weddellii | reverse complement strand
CTGGGTGGCTCAGTTGGTTAAGCGACTGCCTTCGGCTCAGGTCATGATCCTGGAGTCCCTGGATCGAGTCCCGCATCGGGCTCCCTGCTCGGCGAGGAGCCTGCTTCTCCCTCTAACCCTCCCCCCTCTCATGTACTCTCTCTCTCTCTCATTCTCGCTCTCTCAAATAAATAAATAAATCTTTAAAAAAAAAAAAAAGAAAGGAGAGACCCCTTTCAGAATGGCTTCAGGGTGTAGAGTCCAGGCTGCACAAAGTGGATCAGAGAAGGGACAGGGGCCTGGAGGACTCT
>NW_027780114.1:0-290 GCF_054177405.1 Leptonychotes weddellii | reverse complement strand
GAGGGGGGAGGGTCGGAGGGAGAAGCAGACTCCCTGCAGAGCAGGGAGCCCGATGCGGGACTCGATCCAGGGACTCCAGGATCATGACCTGAGCCGAAGGCAGTCGCTTAACCAACTGAGCCACCCAGGCGCCCTTTAAATAAATATCTTTAAAAAAAAAAAAAAATTCTTTAACTTCATTTTTAATTAGTGATTAGGCTTCAAGTCATCATCAGTGTTGAATAAATAATTACTTAAAACATTTGCCAAGGAAAGGTGCAAATAATCTTAGTACCAACCAAATAGAAGTG
>NW_027780113.1:0-290 GCF_054177405.1 Leptonychotes weddellii | reverse complement strand
TGAATTACAAGTTCTCTCCAAACTAGCTGATGAGAACACTCTTTCCAGCTATTTGTGAGCTCTAGGAATTATTTGAGCTAATGCTTTCCAGTGGTCTTTCCCTGCTCTCAGCTAGTTTCTTCTCAAGTACGTAGTGATCACTCAGGGACCCCTTCTTTCAGGCATCAGAGCCTTCCACTGCTTGCTACCCAATGTCTGAAAGCTAGTGTATATTTATTTTCTATCTTTTTATAATGGTGGGATAATTCATCTAGTAATTAACCATTTACGGGGGTTTAAATGAAGGTTTC
>NW_027780112.1:0-290 GCF_054177405.1 Leptonychotes weddellii | reverse complement strand
GAGAATTGTTGTGTTGTAATTTGGGATGCTTTTTCTTTCTAGAAGAGAAAGCACTTTTCATGTTCAGGTCTTGATTTCTTTCTGTTTCCTTTTAAAGTGTAGGCATTCTTCTTTTGTGACATGGGTTCGTTGTACAGTCTCTGGTGGGCTGTATGGATCGAAGGAGTTTTACATACTCTGAGACGGAAAGGAGACTAGAAGGTGACTATTTGGGATTCTGTGCTCTACAGACTTGGAATACGTATGATCCAAGTATACGTGGATCTCTTTTAGATGCTATCATGAATCCG
>NW_027780111.1:0-290 GCF_054177405.1 Leptonychotes weddellii | reverse complement strand
AATATGACTAATCTAGTTCAACAGGGATACTATTTGTCAAGCCTTAACAAAGCTTTAAACAAGCCTCAGCCAAAGAAAGTCTATCTGCCACCAAATTACCTGTCTGCCAGTAAAATCTCAACATTCTTAAAAAGAAGACAACATAATTCAGACTATCAAAAATGTAGTTAATCTCAGGAAACAGAGAGTTGCTGGAGTGGGGGGTGGGGTGGAAGGGATGGGGTGACTGGGTGATAGACACTCAGGAGGGTATGTGCTCTGGTAAGCGCTGTGAATTGTGCAAGACTGTT
>NW_027780110.1:0-290 GCF_054177405.1 Leptonychotes weddellii | reverse complement strand
TTTCAGAAGGCGCTCCTCCAACCTGGGCACAACAGTAGCCATTTCAAACGTGTAATGACATGAATGGTTATCAAAACCTGTGTTGTAAGATAGTACTAAGCACTTCAAAGAATTCTCCAGTTATAAACACATAGAAAGAACTATCCATCACTGTAAATCGATAACTACATAACATCAAACCCACAGACAGGGTTCGTCGTGACGCTGACTTTATCCAGCGAATGGGGCACATCACCCGCCGTGTGAGCAGACGTGCAGAGACACCCACGAGCACGGTTAGTGTGCAGCCC
>NW_027780109.1:0-290 GCF_054177405.1 Leptonychotes weddellii | reverse complement strand
GGTCTTTAAAACGCGAAATCATGCTTTACTCCCCTCCGCTAGTGCCAGATTCCAGTACCTTCCAAAGATTCCCACTCCTCCTTTACTTCTAAGTATTTGCTGGGAGTGTTTCATTGGTGCTCATGAGTAAGACAGGTCAACCCACGGTGTCCTTTCTTCTATTTTGTTCCTACACTTTTCTCTCCTCCCCCCAGGTGCATCTTCTGGCCACCATTCCCTCTGGGAGCATCTCTGCCACCTGCTCTGGTTATTGCTTAATCCTCTGGGCACCATAGAGATTCCACTGTCCC
>NW_027780108.1:0-290 GCF_054177405.1 Leptonychotes weddellii | reverse complement strand
TTGTCTTTGCCTTACAAATCAAGGCTTAAAAAAAAAGTGCATGCTAATATTTTAAGAGGAGATGTAATCACACAGAAAAGCCAGTGAGGGGAAAGAAGAGAGGCAGGGATGTTGGGAAGCAAAGACGAGGCAGCGCATTACTCAGGAGCCCGCTGCGTCGCCCAGAGAAGCAGCCGGTCCCTCCGCCACACAGGACATCACTGGCCCACGGACAGCCAATCCCCACGTCCGACCAGAGCGTCAGGACAAAGCGCGTGTCTCCAGCTCCTTCTCATCTCCCATCTCTCACT
>NW_027780107.1:0-3563 GCF_054177405.1 Leptonychotes weddellii | reverse complement strand
CTGGGTGTTATACAAAAACAATGGATCGTGGATCACTACATCAAAAACTAATGATGTATAGTATGGTGACTAACATAACATAATAAAATTAAAAAAAAAAAAGAAAATACATAAAGTCAAGGTTTTGTTGGGTCTGTGAGCAACCCAAGTAAGCAAAGCAAGTGAGTTTCCCACCAACACATTCTCCCTATCAAAAGACTTACTCCTCATCTTTCTACTTAGCACAACTGATTCATGATTAAGAACATCTGCTTTGGCACACCTGGGTTTGAATCCAAGCTTTATGACTTGCAAATTATTTAACATCTTCAAGACTAAGTTTCCTTATCTATGAAGTGGAAATACCATCCACAGCATACATGAAAGATTCAATGGGCTATATAGATCTTCACATTGTGCTTACTGCCTGGTAAGCTCAATAAATTACTAGTAGTTGTATTAAATTTTGCCCATTTTTTACAGACAAAGTCAAATCCTCACCTCCAAAAACCCTAGATTCCTTCCTAGATTTCAAAGATCTCCCTTTCTTTTAAATTATTACAAACCTTATAGCTAATACAGTAAATATTTAGCACTTATGTACAATAAAGGCCATAGTCTCCTTTGGAATGGGAGCTATGTCTTCTGCTGTTTTGGCATCTCCCTTTGTGCCTGACCTAGTGGTGGGTATAAAATAGACGTTCAGGAAACATTTGTCAATTTATGATCTTCTAGATGGGCTGCTATCATGAAGAGTACATCTCCTCAATCTTTCCTCCAGCTGCCCTGGCTCCATTTATCATTCTAAAGTCAGAGAAGAAGGCAATAGAGTATTCAACCATACAAGGAAACATATTCCCTTCTTTCCTTATAAAATCATAGATGTCTCATAGTTTTCTAAGTCATGAAAAGTGTTTGTACTTTTAAATGTCCTAATACTAGATCATGAGTCAGGACATGTGCTGTAATTTTGACTTCAGGAAAAATAGCATCTATTCTATACTCCTTATATTAAGTCTGGTAATGTTGTAAGAACAAATAAGCCCATGAACTCAGTTGTTTAACATAAAAAGGTTTATTTTTCTCTTGTGCAAAATCTGCTGCTGACCTAGCTGATCAAGGCATCTATCCTGCAAGCAACCTGCCAACAATCCATGCTAATGAAGATTCCCCATCCTCAAGCTGCACTGTCTGGAATATGCTACTTCTTCAGTTGTCATAGTATGAAGAAAAGAGAATGCTAGAGAGTCTTTGCACTGACAATTAAATCCTTAGGTGAAACATATCACTTCTGCTTACTACTCAATGGTCAGAACAACAGTCACATGACTCTGTGCCGATGACAAAGGGCATGGGAAATTATGACCTTTCTATTGGTCTGGAAGATGTGAACCAGATACAGGTGAGCACTGGAAGTCCCTACCACACTCCTTAAAACACTTGTCCAACTCTACTTGAATGAGAATTTTCTGTGTTCCTAAACTACAAACACCTTGAGGGCAGAGATTCTACCTTATCCAATACTATTTCTATTCCCCCCAGTTCCTCTGTAGCATAATCCCTGATGCACTATCCAAACATAATTATCAGTTCATTCTTTTTTATTTACCAGATAGTTATTGAATGTTTACTGTGTGCTTAGCATTTTTCTAGGAGACAGAGATATGGCCCTGGACAAAATATACACAAATCTCTAACCTCATGATACTTAGATTTTAGGGTTGAAGGAGAACAAACCAAAAAAGTAGACAGAAAGTATGCTAAGGTGGTTGTTTATGAGTACTTTAGAGAAAAATAAAGCAAGGTAAGAGGTTATTATACATGCAGCAGGGGTGGAAGTGCATAATGTTGTGTGGAAACCAAACAGGGATGAAGCCTAACCAGGGAGTTCTGGGCTGCTTGTAGTGGCAGAGATAAACAAGGATAAAGATATAAAAAGATTAATCTTGATGGTGTCAAGGCAGCCTAGGTGAAGAGGCCGTGAGTGTTAGGGAATAGGAAGCTGGGAAGACATCCCAGAGGATGCCTGGGAATAAGAAGAAGAGGTGCAGTCTTGCCAGAAACAAGAATTTAGGGTTTCCCTTTTTTTAAGGAGAGAAGGAGGGGGGATGCAGAGGGAGAGGGAAAGAGAAAATCTTAAGCAGGCTTCATGCTCAGCGCAGAGCTTGATGCAATGCTCAATCTCAAGACCCTGAGATCAGGATCTGAGCCAAAACCAAGAGTTGGATTCTTAACTGAGCCATCTAGGTGCACCAGGGTTCCCTTTTTACTCTTTCAAATACTGATATCATATCTAGAAAAGAGCTAGAGTTTCTGATTGTCCTCTTGACTTGCCAACAGAGGCATGGAAATGAATAAGAACATTTTAACTGAAGCCTGTGAATAAATTCAATTGGCTGTCTCCCATCATACATTTTCAGGCATTTTCTCATATTTTCTTTTCCTTTTTTGACTCAAATAGAAATTCCTAATTGCATTTGTAGAGCCCATTAAGATGTCCTTTCTGATGGCTATTAGCTGCTACTGTATGCTCTCTTCACCCTAGTGTGAAATTTCTGCCTTATGACTTGTTGGAAAGACTTAAAAAAAAAAAAAACTGAATTGAAGGCCCTTTGAAGAATACTCCTGCTGTGTTGATGTTTCTTTCATTTTTCTTTCATGCTTTTATCCTCTTCACCCCACCCAGATAACCATCTGGACCAGGGTGCTTATGAATGCAACGTTGATATGTATCTTTTGTAGATTCAATTATCTATGGCATGTGGGTGATCTTTGTTCAGTTCCCAATAACCATGATTTTTTTCTTTAAAAGGATGGATCTTCAGAAGCTCTGTCCTTTTTATTAATACTTATAATACCTAAATCCTCTTCTCAATGAGAAAAAGAAAGTAGGGAGACAGGTGGCCCAAGTTCTGTCTCTGAGCTGTAGATAGTGAAATTGCTTTCAGGCTCTTGAGCTCAGTTTCCTCTTTTGAAAGGTTAAGTTGATGGCTTTTGCTCCTATTAGTAAATCATCATCATCAGTTTTACAGCAGTTATTGTCACTTTTTGCTACCCTATGCAGGTGTTACACTAAATACCTTATATGCATTTCCTTTTGTTCTTTATTTAATAGCAGGCAGATAGTATTACCTTCATTTTATAGATGAAAAAACTGAGACTCCCAGAAGTTAATAACTTGTCCAAAATTATACAACCCCTAAGAAGTGGTGGTTTTTCTCACTAATGTATCCCAAGGATCTACAGTATCAGGTACTCAGGTACTAAATAAATGTGTATTATAATGTATCATGTGTGTGTATGTAAATAAACAAATAAAATCAAATACGTAATATCTGAGTTAGAGTTTATGCTCCTACCTAAGTCCTTAGAAAGATGGTAGCTCCAGCAATGTCCACAATAGCCAAACTGTGGAAAGAGCCAAGATGTCCATCGACAGATGACTGGATAAAGAAGATGTGGTATATATATACAATGGAATATTATGCAGCCATCAAAAGGAATGAGATCTTGCCATTTGCAACGACGTGGATGGAACTGGAGGGTATTATGTTGAGTGAAATAAGTCAAACAGAGAAAGACAT
>NW_027780106.1:0-290 GCF_054177405.1 Leptonychotes weddellii | reverse complement strand
GGCAGGGAGTCTGCTTCTCCCTCTGACCCTCCTCCCTCTCATGCTCTCTCTCTATCATTCTCTCTCTCTCAATAAATAAATAAAAATCTTTAAAAAAAAAAAAGTCAATTCTCTCCATGATTATTTTAAAAATATTAAAGAAACCCAAACCGTAACAACCTAACAACAACAAAACAGAAGGAAAAACTGAAACAAAACTCGGGCTGACACAGCTCCCTGCTCTGTGGTATAGGAATTTCCAGTCCTAGGGAAGGTACCATGAACATGGCTTTCTTTATATGCCCTGGGTG
>NW_027780105.1:0-290 GCF_054177405.1 Leptonychotes weddellii | reverse complement strand
GCTTCTCCCTCTGCCTCTGCTGCTCCCCCTGCTTGTGCTTGCTCTCTCTCAAATAAATAAAATCTTTTTTTTTTTTAAAGATTTTTTTTTTAAATTTATTTATTAGAGAGAGTGAGAGAGAGAGCGCAAGAGGGGGTAGGGTTAGAGGGAGAAGCAGACTCCCCGCTGAGCAGGGAGCCCGATGTGGGACTCGATCCCGGGACTCCGGAATCATGACCTGAGCCGAAGGCAGTCGCTTAACCAACTGAGCCACCCAGGTGCCCACAAATAAATAAAATCTTAAAAAAAAT
>NW_027780104.1:0-290 GCF_054177405.1 Leptonychotes weddellii | reverse complement strand
CATAAAAATAAACCTCTATTATATTTGGCCCTAAAAGGGCTAAAGTAAAACGAGGTTAGTGTTTTAAATGGTAAATTGCAGTCAGACCCACCCGTTGGGTAGGACAATGGACACAGCTGTCCTAGGCTCCGTGGTGGTGCTGCATCTCACTCCTATTTTGGAACACTATTAAAATTCAATTTTAAAATTTCCTTCTTGACTAAAGATAACCCAAGGGGCCTTTGAAAGATGCTGACAGTGTGTCCTTTCCAGTGCGATTGATTATCTTAGGAACCCACCCTGACTGGGTG
>NW_027780103.1:0-290 GCF_054177405.1 Leptonychotes weddellii | reverse complement strand
TCTGGGTGGTTCTGTAGGTCTTTGTGATTACTGGTTTGGAATTTGCCAATAAGAGGAAGGAGCTGGGAAGAGTTTCCCAGAGGAGAGCTCTGGCTCCAGGGAAGCATCTAGATGAGCAGAGCAAATTTGGTGATGCTGGGGAGGGGTTCATGCAAGGAGAACTCTCATGGCTATTCAACCTCACCACACTCCATCTTCTATAGGGCTATGAGCCCAATGCAGGTGGATGGGAGTGGAGTAGCAATGATGTGCTGAATTACTTTGCCTGGGAGAGAGACCCCTCCACCATC
>NW_027780102.1:0-290 GCF_054177405.1 Leptonychotes weddellii | reverse complement strand
GGGATCCATTGGGGTATATTGTCTCTCTGCCACTGTGTGCAGGCCCTGGGATAATTACTTGTGTGTCTACTACATATGATACAATTTGACGGCTGGGCTCTACAGTTTCCCCTCGGAACCAGCCATAGCCTAGAGGATCCCCAGGCAGATTGTGGACGAGCAGAAGAACATCCTTCCCTTCAGCAACATTGGGCGGCACCGATTCCACAGTGACTTGGGCAGTGGTGGGCGGGTTCCAGAAGGTTAGGAGTGAGACTAGGAGGGAAGGGAGGAGACGGATCAGTGTTTGG
>NW_027780101.1:0-290 GCF_054177405.1 Leptonychotes weddellii | reverse complement strand
TGATGATTTTGCCATGTACCCCTCCAAAAATATGCTCTTTCCTCAGCTTTGGGGGCTTTAGAGTTTGAGTAATTCCTACCACCTGCAGTGAAAGCCTAGCATTCCCTTTATCTACCTAACACCTGACTCTTTTTTCCAGTGTTCTGTTCCCTTTAGTATTCTACCCATTTAAAGGCTCCAGTTGGGCTTTAAAACATCAACATGACTCTGAAAGACAGAGCAGTCTTTTCTTTACTGTATGCACAGCTGACATGCCTTGTGACAAATGACAGTAAGTAAATGGTACTGAT
>NW_027780100.1:0-290 GCF_054177405.1 Leptonychotes weddellii | reverse complement strand
TGTGTGCATTACATGAATGCGCCTTTGTTTGGGAAGACACTGATCCCACTGTCCTAACCACTCAAGCACCCTTCATCAATGAGTACCAAGGCAGTAAACAAACCTGTACTAAAGGCCTACTCTGCAAAAACACATAAGATTGTCTTTGGCTCTAACTCCTGAGTTTGGAGACAGAGGAACAAGGGTGAGTGAGTTGCTGCAGAGGGGTTCGCAGCAGATGGTTTTAATGGCTTAGTAGGATGGCAGTGGCTGTGGGTTATCTGTAAGGTAAATAGTGCACTGGTTGGAGC
>NW_027780099.1:0-290 GCF_054177405.1 Leptonychotes weddellii | reverse complement strand
CTTTATGATTTCCTGCTTTCTTCTTGCTTTGAGTATAGTTTGCTCTTCTTTTTTATTTTCTTAAGTTTGGAAACTCAGATTTTTTATTCAAGTTCTTTCTTTTTTAAGAGAAACTCTAAATGCTGTCAATTTCCTTATAGGCACAGAGTTGGCTACATTCTGCAGACTTGGATATGTTATGGTTTTAATTTTCATTCCGTTAAAAATATTATCTAATTTCCCTAGAGACTTTCTTTTGATCCACAATTATTTAAAAGTGTGTTTTTGTCAATTTCAAAAATATTTGCATG
>NW_027780098.1:0-290 GCF_054177405.1 Leptonychotes weddellii | reverse complement strand
TAGAAGACCCCTTTCAAGATTTCTTGTAGGGCTGGTTTTGTGTTTGCAAGTTCCTTTAGTTTTCGTTTGTCCTGGAAGCTTTTTATCTCTCCTATTTTCAATGACAGCCTAGCTGGATATAGTATTCTTGGCTGCATATTTTTCTCATTTAGTGCTCTGAATATATCATGCCAGTCCTTTGTGGCCTGCCAGGTCTCTGTGGATAGGTCTGTTACCACTCTAATGTTTCTACTATTGTAGGTTACAGATCTCTTCCCCCGAGCTGCTTTCAGGGTTTCTCTTTGTCTCTG
>NW_027780097.1:0-290 GCF_054177405.1 Leptonychotes weddellii | reverse complement strand
TGGATTTTCTACTGTTAGAAGGGACATTATTGTGGCAAATTAGCACAATATGAATAAAGTCTGGAGATGACAGTATTGAATCAGTGTTAACTTTCTAACTTTGGTAACAATTCTGTGGCTATGTTAGAGAATTCCTTGTTTTCAGGAAATACTAACACATGTAGGAATAAAGAAGCATCATGCCTGCAAATTTTTTCAGTTGTTTTAATTATATACATGTGTACCAGTGCATACACACGCTTTTCATGCATATATGAAATATGTACTTATTAATGTATATTTTAATAGAT
>NW_027780096.1:0-3563 GCF_054177405.1 Leptonychotes weddellii | reverse complement strand
GGTCATGATCCCAGGGTCCTGGCATCAAGGCCTACATCGGGCTCCCTGCTCAGCGGAGAGCCTGCTTCTCCCTCTCCCTCTGCCTGCTGCTCTGCCTACTTGTGCCCTCTCTCTGTCAAATAAATAAATAAAATCTTAAAAAAAAAAATCCAAAAGAAGCTTAATATGATCAGCAGTATGCCTGTTTTCAATAATAAGTGTATCCATTCCATTTGAAAAATAAAATTAGAATTCTGTAAAATATCTTTCAATTACTCAAAAGTAGACAACCCTATGTTGGTAAAGACAGTCCCTTGTGGGTCCCTTATGCTCCTATACATCTGGCTGGGTATGCTAAGAAATACAAGGTCCTGACCACCCCACCCAGGCCACACTGTAGGGTTATGTTTGCAGCAAACGACCTTGAAAACTACAGTAATGTCTTCCTCTAGGACAAAGAGCAGGCTCACTTCCTGCTTGCTATTAAACAGTGGGTTCCCCAAGCTCAACGTGAGCTCCTCAGCTGTGACACAAACTCACTGCATCTCCCAACCGAAGTCTTAGGGGCAAAGAGAAGCAATACAGACACTGATCTGCTGCTGGCTGTGCCTTTAGTAATTAAATTCTTTGTCTCTGACCCAGGAGTCTCATGTCTTCAGCCAGCATCCATAAAACAGTATCAGGCTAACATATTAGCTTTAAGGAGAGTAAAATAAAATCCCAGACCTATTTATTTGATTGAGCTTTGTGAGACATCATCCTTTTGTTGTGAATTTAAGTTTTGTATGTAAGTAATATAGCTTAGTTTCTTACACTAATTACTAGATACACGGTCTTCTATTTTATTCATTACTCAAATTTCTTTGCAGAAAATCCTCCTGAAATGATCTTAAAGTTTTTTTTCCACCTTCTCCTCCACAGTCCCAAGCCAGCTAGCACATCTTCTCTAGAAATAGGATGTTTTAGTTTGTTTATGGTTCCATCTTCTAGGTGTCTAACAGGAAGAAATTAGTAAAGGCCAGAATCCTACCATCAAGAAAGGGGGTAAGGTAAGCAAGGTGGTTCCTCATAGTAAGGATATAAAAATGAGGGAAATGATGTATTATTAATTTGTTTTGCTTTAAAGTAATAAGGCTAATAAAATTTTTAACTTTAAAAAAAATACCTTATTTTGTTCTCTCCTATCCTTGAAAAGCTGTGAATAACATTATTTTCCCCAAAAATTCCACTTATTCACCCCTAGAAATAAGTCTAGAATTTCACAAATCTAAAGGACAAAGTCTTCATGGTAGTGTCCAAAAGCCCTGTTGCTTTTCTCTTGATTTTTGACCCAAGACTGGCGCATATATGCTAAATTGGTAGATATTTTACCAAAAAACTGTCAAAAAAAAATCAGAGAAGTAGACCCAGGCAGAATGTAAGTGGTAACAGCACTACTACAGCTTTTCACTTCTATAAGATACTGGGGCTTCTCCCCTAAATGTACTTTTCAGATCTTGCATAAAACAAAAGTACCTTTGGGTTTTTGACAAATAGCATCTCGAGTTCTTTGTACATAGGTCTCACCCACAGAATGGCTGCGAAACTCCTATTATCTCCAGGTGCCAAATAAATGCATTAATATAGGGGCACCTGGGTGGTTCAGTCAGTTAAGGGTCCAACTCTTGATTTCAGCTCAGGTTGTGATCAGATTGAGCCCTGCATAGGGCTCCACACTGTGTGTGGAGCCTGCTTGGGATACTTGCTGTCCCTTTCTCTCTGCTCCACCTCCTACCCCCCACCCCTTCCCCATACATGCACACACTCTCTCTCTCAAAAAAAAAAAAGGCATTAATAAATACAGAGTGTCAGATGGCAAATATTAACCACTCTAAAGCAATTATTCAAATTCCTCCATTTTCTGCCACTTGTGAAAGAAACTGATACATGTGAAATCACAAACTACGTAAGAGAAAAGGGTTCTATGGGTCCTCGGGTTGACAAAAATGAAGGATTCTATGGGTCCTCAGGGTGACAAAAATGAAGCCACTGTAAGGAGAAAAAGTGCTTGAGAGCAACCCGCATAAAGTAAAAGATTACGAGTCTACATGGTAAAAGATGATTTCCACAGTGCTAGAAGTTTGTTGTGTCAGCTTCATTTATGAAAATGACTTCATTCCAAAATGTCTAATCCAAGAAGAACATAAGTCCTTATTTTTACTATACTGAGTTTTCCTTCCTCAAACTGGCAAAAACAAAGGGATACTAACCAGAGTGATCATTTTATATTATAGTGACAAAAAAAAGTTTAAAAATCCAATTAGCAAATATTTAAATAAGATACATAATTTTTAAATTTAACATTTCCAAGGAATTTGGTAAAACTGAAGAGTATGTAATAATGTATAAGAGTACTATTTAATTAGAAGAGAACTGAAATTACAGTAAGATTTTCCCTCAAAATATTCAAGACTTGTAAATTTGGGAAGGGAGGAGGGGGACATCCAAAATTTGTTCTCCAACAAAACAGACAGCATCAGCAGGTAAAACTACAGAAGTTGCTCCATAAATCATACATTCACAAGGCATTATTTGCTTAACAGTGAGAAAGCCTCTGGGTTTGTTCTCTGTAACGAGAACCACTTCACAGTGTAAACAGGTACTAGTAGTATTGTGTCCAACTTACAATTCCAGGAGGAAAGGCACAACTTGACAAAAGAATTTTTTTGGATCCTAAGGTCATGTGCAATAACACAAACTTTTGTTAACAGTCTTGATCTACTTTTCCACATAGAAGGGGACTTCTCCACTTAAAACACCTAATACATGCCATCATTGTCCTATACATAGCCATATCCCGCCCTGTGCCTGGAACAAAGTTCATGTCCTCTTGGGGTAACGGCCCTAAGTGGCGTATCCAGACAATAAACAAGTAAGTAACGCCTACACCACCACCACCACCCCCAAACACACACACTCTTCCTTTGTAACAATACTGACACCCTCATATGTAATTTTCCCATTCTGGTCTCTTAATTAAGGGCAATATCATTCTATACTCTTAAGAAAGGGCAAGGAAATATTAAACACATTCAAAGTTCCCCTCAGTTTCATGCAAAAGAACAGATAACTATGGGCTCCTGGCTGGCTCAATTGGTAGAGCATGAGACTCTTGATCTCAGGATTGTGAGTTCAAGCCCCACGTTGGGTGTAGAGATTACTTAAAAACAAAATCTTTAAAAAACAACAACAAAAGAACGGATAACTGAAGATAAGGGCATTTTGCTTATCCCAAATCTCAAATCTGAGTTTGTCATAGCTCTGAGGTCTAGACAGAGAAAAAAACAGGGAAAAAACAGGACCAAAATTGTTCAACCAGCTTCCCTGCATCTTATTCTGCCCATCTAATCAATTGCCAATTGCCTGGTACTATTTAAATTACCCATTCATCTGCTGAAGGGCATCTCGGCTCTTTCCACAGTTCGGCTATTGCGGACATTGCTGCTATGAACACTGGGGTGCACATGGGCCTTCTTTTCACTACATCTGTGTCTGTGGGGTAAATACCCAGAAGTGCAATTGCTGGGTCATAGGGTAGTTCTATT
>NW_027780095.1:0-290 GCF_054177405.1 Leptonychotes weddellii | reverse complement strand
GGGACTCAGGGCACTCAGTGTGACTATTAGCTGTCCAGTGCTGCTGTAGCTGGTGACTGACCCTCATGGCTGACCACACCACCACCTGCGCGTCCTCCTGGGCTGTGGAGCAGGAGTCAGACCCCAGAGCCTCTGCCATGAGGTCCAGGTGTCGGCAGGGCTGTGCTCCTCTCTGGAGGCCCGGGGAGAATCCATTTCTGTTCCTGTCCCCCCTTCTAGTGGCGCCCGCATCCCCTGGCTCGTGGCCCCTTCCTCCCCCTTCACAGCCGGCACTGGTGGGATGAGTCCCT
>NW_027780094.1:0-290 GCF_054177405.1 Leptonychotes weddellii | reverse complement strand
TTAAATCTTGCATCTTACTAGTTATTTTCTCTTTGTCTCATCTCTTTTTTTTATATAACTCTTCTTATGCCTTCTTTTGGGTGAATTGAATAGTTTTTATGATTCTGTTTTATCTCCACTATTGGCTTATTGTAGTTTAAACTTTTAAAAAATTTATTGGTTCCTCTAGAGTCAAATAATACATTTTTGACTTATTTATGTCACTTCATGTAGGGTAAGAACCTTATAGTTGAATACTTCCAGTTCTTTTCTCCTATCCTTTATGCTGTCACTGTTAAACATTTTACTTT
>NW_027780093.1:0-290 GCF_054177405.1 Leptonychotes weddellii | reverse complement strand
TACCCCTTCAGATCCCTACATTTGTATCTTTGGGGTAAATACCCAGTAAGACTTAGATTATTTTTTATTGTATACCGCAGATACTTTTCCATCACCACTGATTTTTAATATACATTCATAAAAGACATTACTTATCATATGAAGGTAGCCAGTGTGAATACATCTACCATTTTATTTCTTCACCCTCCCTCAATATCTTTATTCTCATGGATTGTTTATTCTGCAGTTTTGATATGTTTTTGATAAAATTAATCTGTTATTCTTTTCTCAGTGGGTCATTACCATGAGAC
>NW_027780092.1:0-290 GCF_054177405.1 Leptonychotes weddellii | reverse complement strand
TTTTTCACTAAGCAGAGTTCTTTCAGCTTTCCTCCTTCAGCCTTTGAACAGGTAAGTATCAATGGAATTACACTGAAAGGTTTTCCAGTGGTTTTTTGCCTCCGTCTGTTTCTCACATGCGAGCACCTGAGGCTTCTGGGCTGGTCTAGGACTGTGGGCTTCAAACCTCCCACCAAGCCGAGTGGCCCAAGGCTTCGCGATTCTTTAAATACAAATGAGTGGGGTTGGGGGGCGTGGTGGGCAGACGACTCCCTGCTGGAAGATGGTCGAAGATCAAAATGGAACCAGAC
>NW_027780091.1:0-290 GCF_054177405.1 Leptonychotes weddellii | reverse complement strand
CAACAAATGATGCCCCGATCCCTCCTAACAAATCCCAAAAGCAAGACCACAAGTTTCAAACTGTTTCTGATTAACTGCATTTCAAAACAAAGCTCAAGAATGTTCATAAGAGTATTAAAGTATTTAGCACCCAGTGAGTTAGAACAGAAAAGCGACCACTTTCTGGAAGATAGGACGTGTGGAGAAGTGAATCCGAGGCGATATTCGGGAGGATAGACGGCGGAGGGGGGGGCCTCTGACGGCCGCTTCTGGCAAGTGATAGAGCCGCGGAGCACAAAATCGGAACTTTT
>NW_027780090.1:0-290 GCF_054177405.1 Leptonychotes weddellii | reverse complement strand
TTAAAGATTTTATTTATTTCTTTGACACAGAGGGAGAGAGTACAAGCAGGGGGAGCGGCAGAGGGAGAGGGAGAACCAGGCTCCCCACTGAGCAGAGAGCCTGATGTGGCGCTCGATCCCAGGACCCCGGGATCGTGACCTGAGCCGAAGGCAGATGCTTAACTGACTGAGCCACCCAGGTGCTCCTTGGGGGGTTTTTTAATTGTTGCATGTTTTTATTTCTGTGCAGAAATTTTAAGTGGTTATCTAGTCAAACTTACCAATCATTTCTTTTATGGCTTCTGAATTTC
>NW_027780089.1:0-290 GCF_054177405.1 Leptonychotes weddellii | reverse complement strand
GGGGAGGGTCAGAGGGAGAAGCAGACTCCCTGCCGAGCAGGGAGCCCGATGCGGGACTCGATCCAGGGACTCCAGGATCATGACCTGAGCCGAAGGCAGTCGCTTAACCAACTGAGCCACCCAGGCGCCCCTCCTGTTCTCTTCTCTGTTGAGCGGAGAAATGTCAACTCCAGTGGTGTGAGAAGGGGCGTGGTCTCCTGTCTGCATGAACTGTACTAATTGTGCCCTTTCCAAGGGGGACATCACCTTCTTTCAGCAGGACTGCAGTTTTCAAGATGCTAGGCCATGGG
>NW_027780088.1:0-290 GCF_054177405.1 Leptonychotes weddellii | reverse complement strand
TCATCCACGTCATTGCAAATGGGATTTCATTCTTTTTTATGGTTGAATAATATTTCACTGTATATATATATAAACGAGTTCTTTATCCATTCATCAGTTGATGGACATTCAGGCTCTTTCCATAATTCGACTATTGTTGATAATGCTGCTATAAACATCAGGGTGCATGTATCCCTTCAAATCAGGATTTTTGTATCCTCTGAGGTAAATACTTAGTAGTGCAATTGCTGAGTCATAGGGTAGTTCTATTTTCAACTTTTTGAGGAACCTCCATACTGTTTTCCAGAGTG
>NW_027780087.1:0-290 GCF_054177405.1 Leptonychotes weddellii | reverse complement strand
TAGGATCCCACTTCCCCCAGGCCTGTCTCCATCCCGGCAATGCCAGAATTCATCTTTAGGAAGAGACTGTTGTTTTGTTGAGACGGGGCGTGGTGGGGGCGGGGGGGAGGGGTGATTTCTTGAATGGGATTTGTGGTTATGCAAATCCGAGGCCCAGTGTCCAATCCCAGAGAAGGGATTAAGCCTTTGAAGACCTAAGGCTTATAAATAGTGTTAAGTGAAAGTGTTGTCCAGCAGGAGTGTAGAGACTGTTGTGCTGTTTACTGATTGGGGGCTTCCTCGGGACTCAG
>NW_027780086.1:0-290 GCF_054177405.1 Leptonychotes weddellii | reverse complement strand
TCATTATGGTCTTGATTTGCCTTCTTTGGTCCTTGGCCCATTTTTTAAATTGGATGATGATGATGATCATCATCATCATCATCTTTACTACTGAGTTGTATAAATTTTTTGTATATTTTGGATACTGACCCTTTAGCATAAATATGGTTTGCAAATATTTTCTCCCATTCTGTGAGCTACCTTTTTTATTAACTGCTTCTCTTGCTGTGCAGAACTTTTTAGTTTGATGTAGTCCTCCTTGTTTACTTTTTCTTTTGTTGCCTAAGCTTTGGGTATACAAATAACCATTG
>NW_027780085.1:0-3564 GCF_054177405.1 Leptonychotes weddellii | reverse complement strand
GCTGAGCGATATTGAGCACTTTTTCATGTGTCTGTTGGCCATTTGGATGTCTTCTTTGGAAAAATGTCTGTTCATGTCTTCTGCCCATTTCTTGATTGGATTCTTTGTTCTTTGGCTGTTGAGTTTGATGAGTTCTTTATAGATTTTGGATACTAGCCCTTTATCTGATATGTCATTTGCAAATATCTTCTCCCATTCTGTCGGTTGTCTTTTGGTTTTGATGACTGTTTCCTTTGCCAAAAGCCACTTGTTAACATAAATCCAGTTGTGGTGGAAAAGGTTTGTTACGAACAAAACACTCATTTCTCTCTTAAAGCTCTGAAGAGATTTTAGGAACTGAGGACAAGAGACCAAATATTATAACAAAAGATATTCCCATTACTCTAATCACTGAGGAAATTCCAAGGGTCTTGGGAGCTGTGAGACAGGAACCATGGGCAAAGATGAAATATATATAAGAAATGAGTGACCAAATACATATTTCTCATAAATCACATTATCACAGATAATAAAAACATTTTGGAAATAGATACAGGCATATCTCAGAGATATTGCAGGTTCAGCTCCAGAGCATTGCAATGAAGTGAATATCACAATAAAGTAAGTCAAGTGAATTTTTTGGTTTCCCAGTGCATATAAAAGTTATGTTTATACTGTGGCACCTCAGTGGCTCAGTCAGTTGAGCATCGGACTCTTGATTTCGGCTCAGGTCATGATTTCAGGGTTGTGGGATCAAGCCCTGCATTGGGCTCCCTGCTCAGCGGGGAGTCTCCTGGAGATTCTTCTCTTTCTCCTTCTCCCTCTGCCCCTCCCCCTGTTCACACACACACACACACACACACACACACTCTCTCTCTCTCTCCTCTCTCTTTCTCTCAGATAAATAAAGAAGTCTTTTTAAAAAAGTTATGTTTATACCAAATTGTAATCTATTGAATATGCAATGGGAGTATGTCTAAAAAAAGTACACACCTTCATTTAAAAATACTTTATATTAAAATAAAGAGCTCATACAACTTGATACAAAAAAAAAACCCAATCAATCCAATTTAAAAAACGAGCAGACAATATATAAAGTAAAATTTACCATTTTAACCATTTTTAAGTGTACAGTTCTGTAGCATTAAGTACATTTACATTGTTGTGCAACTGTCACCACCATCCATTGCCAGAACTTTCTTCTTTCCTAACCGAAACTGTCCCCATCAACCCTATGAAATCATGGGAGGAAAACACTGAGCACAGAACCAGACATTGAAGAGACACGTGATAAGTGCGTGTTCCTCTCTGCCCTTGGAGTTGCTCACCTGCAGCTCTTCCGTGAGTTAAACTTTATGTGTTCGTGATTAACCAGAGACCACTTAGGAAAATTTTCATTTCCCTTTCCTACTTCCCTTCCCCCATTTTACGTGCCAACAACTTGTCTCTTAATTTTATTTTGAACATTTGAATATATGTTGAATATGAACACTTTTCTGAATATTTTGACATAATCAAACCTTTAAGACAGCGCATTTCATTAGCCAGTAGGCGAGTGTATGTTCTCTTAGGTGCACAGCTTTAACATTATTTGAGTAAGTGCATGTTCGCAATTCATAGTAATGCCAGTAAGTCTTCAGTTCCCAGATGACATGTACAACCCTTATGGCGGAAATGCAGTGGTGGAGTAAGTGACTGTCCGATCATTTGACACATCTCTCATCAGGAAGACAAGGACTATTCTTGAGGCAAAACAAGCGGTGAGTACGATTTTAGACCCTGCTTTAAAACTGTAAAATTAAAAAAACCACTAAATCCTCGATCACCTGTGGGCGACATGGACGAGCGGTCGGTCAATCTGGGAAACAATTTCCGTGAAAACCTAGATTGTTTATTCATGTAGGCATGTGTGTTTTGCCAGTGATGCTCAGTCTGCTTGTAATCAGATGATACAAGAATTTGAGTTAGAGTAAGTCTGTCAAAGCCAGTAAGATCATTCAAACACTGGTCTTACAAGCAGACATCAGAAGTTAAGGTGAGGGAGTAGGATGTAGGATTCAGCACCTGGAGTCTGCTTTTCCTGGAGGTACGTTGTCTGTGTGGCCCAGTCCCTCATTTTCCAGGATCTGCTGTTTATACTCCTGAGAATTTGATTTACAGGTTTTTGGCCTGGATCTTGCTTTGATTTTAAGCATTTAGAGGGTCCTAGGCAAGGGTGCCCACCGCAGTGAAGCATGTGTGTGTCTGCAGCGCTGAACATCCTGTGGCCAAGAACCTTATTTATAGTTGCTACACAGTCATTTATAGACACTCCCCTTTGGACTCATTTATTGATCTCAGTGTGGGACAAAGGTGTAATGCCTGCTCAAGATAATCTAGACGTGACTGGTTTGAGATGGTTTCATTCTAATGGGGGTGGGAGGACCTGTATTTAAGACCACATGGCAGGCTAGACAATCCCCAAAATTTTCCCACTACAGAGCGTCTAGAAATACTGATAAAATATAAACAGCTTTTGAGTGCATAGTTTAGCTTTCAAGACAGACATTCTTTTTTTAAAAAATTTTTTTATTGGGGCACCTGGGTGGCTCAGTTGGTTAAGCAGCTGCTTTCAGCTCAGGTCATGATCCTGGAGTCCCGGGATCAAGCCCCGCGTTGGGCTCCCTGCTCAGCAGGGAGTCTGCTTCTCCCTCTGACCCTCCTCCCTCTCATGCTCTCTGTCTCTCATTCTCTCTCTGTCAAATAAATAAATAAATAAAAATCTTAAAAAAAAAATTATTGTTATGTTAATCCCCATGCATTACATCATTACTTTTAGATGTAGTGTTCCATGATTCATTGTTTGTGCATAACACCCAGTGCTCCATGCAGAACGTGCCCTCCTCAATACCCATCACCAGGCTAACCCATCCTCCCACCCCCTTCCCCTCTAGAACCCTCAGTTTGTTTTTCAGAGTCCATCGTCTTTCATAGTTCGTCTACCCCTCCGATTTCCCCCCCTTCATTCTTCCCCTCCTGCTACCTTCTTTTTTTTTCTTAACATATATTGCATTATTTGTTTCAGAGGTACAGATCTGAGATTCAACAATCAAGACAGACATTCTTAAGGAGCAAGTAAAGAGGAACTCGAAGTGAATTAACATTTTACATATGTAATCTGAAAATTACAGTGTCATATTTGTTCATTCTAATAGACTAAAGCACTGGGAGATGGGAGGCTGGTGCCCCGCAACCTTGGGAACGTTCTGCCTCTCAGCTCTGTGTGGATGGTCTCCCCAGCCCCCTAGGCAACGAGGCGTTCAGCTTGAGGGTCTTTGTAGGGTGATAAGAATGTTCTACAGCTATGGGGATTAACATAAGAATAAAAAAAAAAAAAGGTAGAAAGAGGGCAACAAAATGAAAAAAAAAAAGGTTATGCTAAACAATTTCATGTCAATAAATTTTAAAATTTTAAATGTACAAATTTCTAGGAAAATGTAACTTGCCAAAAGTGACTCAAAAAAGAATAGGAAATCTGAATATTCTATAAACACCAAAAAATTGAGTCAATAGTGAAAATCTTCCCATGAAGAAAACTCCAGGCCC
>NW_027780084.1:0-13842 GCF_054177405.1 Leptonychotes weddellii | reverse complement strand
CTGTGAATTGTGCAAGACTGTTTAATCTAAGATCTGTACCTCTGAAACAAATAATGCAATATATGTTAAGAAAAAAAAAAAGAAGAAGAAGTAGGTAGCGGGAGGGGAAGAATGAAGCAGGGGAAATCGGAGGGGTGGACGAACCATGAGAGACGATGGACTCTGAAAAACAAACTGAGGGTTCTGGGGGGGAGGGGTGTGGGAGGATGGGTTGGCCTGGTGGTGGGTATTGAGGAGGGCACGTTCTGCATGGAGCACTGGGTGTTATGCACAAACAATGAATCATGGAACACTTCATCTAGAACTAATGATGTAATGTATGGGGATTAACATAAGAATAAAAAAAAAAATAGAATGGGTGGTCAGACAAGGCCACTCTGAGTGAGGATATCACATTTTAGTTGAGTTTTAAGCTTGAACAAGAGCGATCATCTAAGAGACTGAGACCTCAGTAATCTTTTTTTTTTTTTTAAAGATTTTATTTATTTATTTGAGAGAGAGAGAATGAGAGACAGAGAGCATGAGAAGGAGGAAGTTCAGAGGGAGAAGCAGACTCCCTGCTGAGCAGGGAGCCCGATGCGGGACTCGATCCCGGGACGCCAGGATCATGACCTGAGCCGAAGGCAGTCGCTTAACCAACTGAGCCACCCAGGCGCCCCTCAGTAATCTTTTATAGTAATTAATCAACCCAGCCATACCCCTCCAACCACCCATGTTTGTCCTTCTTCCTGCTTTCATGATTTGCCCTATGCCCTCCTGCTCTTCCCTCTGTTGTCATCTTTTCCACTTAAGGATCATTTTTGGGGGGATCCCTGGATGGCTCAGCCAGTTAAGCATTTGCCTTTGGCTCAGGTCCTGGGGTCCTCAGGTCATAATCCTGGAATCCTGGAGTCCTGCATCAGGCTCCTTGCTTAGCAGAGAGCCTGCTTCTCCCTCTGCCTGCCACTTCCCCTGCTTGTGCTTTCTCTCTCTGACAAATAAATAAAATCTTTTAAAAAAACCTTTTATATATATATAAAATTTACCTTCTTATTGCTCTGATATCTTATAACATATAGTAATTCATGTGCAAGTTACCTGATAGTCCCTTGTCTTCTATTATTGGTTATATGTTTATATTCAAAGAGCCACACAAACACTAGTCAGTTACATGGCCCCTCCATTTACTCTGAGAGGTTCATTTCCTCTGTAGGTCATGACATGTAATACCATGTGAACATTACCATGCTAGTTACAGGTGCTAAAATCAGGGCTCAACCTCTGTGCTGAGAGTGGTCAGTCTTGAGACTGTTATATGACATGGCAACATGAGGAATCTCTATCATCAATCTCTCATTAAGTCCTGATTATTCACTGAACCACGCTGACTCTTCCTTTTGTGGAATTTAAGCAGAAAACATAAAGATAGAAGGTCATTAGTTTTTGTTTTGTTTTGTTTGTTTTGCCTATAGACTTTAAGGAAAAGCAAAAGGAACCTTTCTGAAAACATTTCTGTCTATCAGAGTAAAGAGACACAACGTAGGAAAAAAAACAGACCTGAGAGAGGAGAAAGAAGACTTTCCATTTGATATGAGCCATCAGTCAGTAAAGTCTGTAATTTATCCTAAGGAAGGAGCACTATGGAAAGAGGAAGATTGAGGGAAGAGTCCTCGTGCTAAGAATAATCACATCAGTGCTAGGGACCTGAGAAAGGAGAACCTAGGAAAAGACAAATGAAGTCTCTTGCTAAATGTCAGTTGAGGACCTGAAGTTTTGGAACTAGAGAATGGAAGGAAAAATATCTGCATGTTGTATAGATCATTGCTTTGAACAAAATTGAGATCAAATATCTGAGAAAGTATATGAAAAAATTTTAATCTGGCCTACATAAGTGATGGTAAATCTACTGAGATGAAAGAACTATACTCCACTAAGTTTAGGTACCCATCACCCAGCTAGACCAAGCTCTCTCCATCGGATTTGACGTCTTTCTAACTTACATGGCTAGAGACCAGTTTTACTCAAGCTTAAGCTCTATAATTTAAACACTTTTTGGTCTCTCATCTACACTGATTGTATATGAGAGAGATCTGGGTTCTTGGAGTACAGTCCTCACAGAACTTGAATGGTGCTCTTTTTAAAAATCCCACAAAAATTATTAATTTAAGAGAGCCATGAGAGGAGTAATTTTTCTTTCACTGAGTACTTTCAAACAGAAGCTGTTGCTTGAAGGAATGCTGTAGAGGTTATTAATCAAACATTAGCTAGATGTTGGATTACTTGACCTCTTAGAATCTTTCTAGTCTTTAACTCTGTTTCTTTAAAATAAATAGAGTTAAAACAGAAAAGGAGGCAAATTGTTTTATTCTCCCTCCTATACTAAAATTCTGGCATATCAAAAATGAATAGGGACCCAGCTTTTTTCTGATACTTTATTGACAAGGATTAGAGAAAATACAACTGCATATTTGGTTCAATTTTATTTCAAAAATTAGTTAATTTTGCTCTTTTGGAAAAATTTCTAAGTTGATTCCATTAAAGAAATAAATAATTCAGAGGCTTAATGAAAAACATTGGTCTTTTGGAAGTCAAACATTATTTAAAGATCATTTGCTGAATTAAATTTGCTATAAAAATTGAAAAAAATTATAATTTATAAAGCTCATTTTTTGTATTTAATGTTTGCATTTTAATGTTTTATAGGAATATTTGCATAGGATATTTACTTAAAGCATAACACCTGTAATTAAGGTCTACTTTTAGAAAGTCTGTGAGTCTATCTATCTGATCTCTTTCATCTCTGTATTCTTCTGAGTGAAAAAAAATCATTGGGAAAACTTAAAATATTCAAAAAGCATACATACAGGAAAAATTAAGCTAAAAATTATTGATGAGATAAAAATACAAAGACTGACATGATGTATTCAAACTTCTGCTGAGTAAAAATGACTAGTGCACTTAAGGGTAATGTTTAAAGATAGTTAATTTTTTGTTTGATGGGGTAAAGAAAGAGATTGATAGTGAAATTAGGTATTCATCTTGGCCATTAAGGTTTTTTTGTTTTTTGTTTTTTAAATATTTTATTTATTTATTTGAGAGAGAATGAGAGACAGAGAGCATGAGAGGGAGGAGGGTCAGAGGGAGAAGCAAACTCCCCGCCGGGCAGGAAGCCGGATGCGGGACTTGATCCCGGGACTCCAGGATCATGACCTGAGCCGAAGGCAGTCGCTTAACCAACTGAGCCACCTAGGCGCCCCAGCCATTAAGGTTTTAAAATCATGCATAACTATAATGCAGTGCTATTGAACATTCTATGGGTTAGAGTTAAATAATATATTGAACCCAGATTTTAGAGGTTGGCTTCTCTTATACTCATTTCTTCTTAGTGTCACTCTCCCTCTCTTTTCTCTCATTATATTACATACATGCCTATAACACATACCAGAAACACACAAAGATAAAACCACATACTTTGAGCACACACACACAGATGAAGAACACAAGTGTGTGTGGCATTTGTGTGTGTGTGTGTGTGTAAGAGAGAGAGAGAGATGGTTAGCTGTACACTTTCTATGCTCCCCCAATTTTGGCAGAAGAGGTTGAAGACTAGAAAATCTATGATAAATAGGAAGTATGTATGTAAGGGGCATCAGTAGCCTAGGTAATACAAGTGCTAGATTGCCTATGGGTTGATATGCGAACTCACACTCAAGGAAAAACTGTTGTCTGATGTGAAATAGACATGATATATGGAGTAGAAGCTGATCATTGAATTTGGGCTTCTGGCAGGTATATGCACATCCTGTGTCCTGTCACTCCAGAACAGCTAAAATAATGTGTTATCCACTATTTCAGCAGAGTAACTAAGTTTACTTCCTTAGGGAAAGCCTCCTGTTTACCCATAAGGAAAAATTACCCTACCAGCAATAAATGTTATAAATTTAATACATATCTATGACAAACTCAAAATTAAGGTAGAAATAACTTTATATAGGTTGGCTTTAAAATACCTAAAATGACTACCAAAAGGCCCAAATTGATTTTTGTTATTGTGGAACTGAATTTTTTAAATGGATCAGATTTGTGAGGCAAAATAGCTGGAACAACTTCCCAGTACCTTAGAGGGAGGAATAGAATTAGAAACCAAAAGAGATTATGAAATTTGTCTACCTGGAAATCTTTTAGGAAGTCACATCCACTGCCAATCCCTTTAGGGGAAAGCTACCTGTAAAGCAGGCAAGGGGGTGGGGGGAGATACAAGTCGGGGACTAATGTTCATCTTTATAAAACCCCTGGCCAACAGGAATCACTTCCTTTCCATTCCCTACCCCTAGCTTCACTGAGGTATGACTGACAAATAAAAATTAAAATTGTATATTTAAGGTGTACAATGTAATGTTTTGATATTCATTGTGAAATAATAACCACAATCAAGCTAATTAGCATACCTAGCACCTAACATAGGTTACCATTTCCTCCCTTCCTTCCTTTTTCAGTGGTAAAAACACTTAAAACCTACCTTTCAGCAAATTTCTGGATACCACACTGTGTTGTTAACTCTAGTCATATTGCTATAACGATATCTCCAAAACTGTTTCATCTTACATAACTGAAACTTTGTCGAAAGGCCAGAATGTAGAATATCTAAAGGGAGTAGGATTTCAGGCTGACTCTAGTGAGACATGAGCTAATACAGTCTCACTTGCAGTGTCCTTCAATCCACATGGGCTTTGGCATGAGGTAGTCCAATTTGTAAGGATTAGATCAGAGAATGCATGTGAAGTTCTTAAGTACAGTGAATGTCAGGCACATAGTAAATGCCTTACTAAATGTTTGCTAGGGACTGGTGGTCAGTGGTGATAAAGATAATGGTGATGGTGTCACACATGTAAGGGGAGGTTCTGCCAGCCAAGCAACTAAGGTGCTGATGAATTGCATCACTGACATTTTGCCTGACCCAGGGCAGAATTCTCCTGTGGACCAAAACACTGTATAACTTGTGTGTGGCCTAAATGATTATTGCTCACCTTCAGGTGAGTTACTTATTGGCAAATGCCCTGGAAGGGTGAAGTAAAATGTATTTAGGAGAAGTAGGATGAGATTTTCTATTGGGTAATAATCCTCCTTCTAAGTTTGCTGGCTTTCCTCATTTCAAGCATTATACTCCATTACAACATTTAATATCTCTCACTTTAAGATGGTCCTTTAAACACCTAATCAAATCCTCTTTTCTCACTTTTAAGTCACTTTCTTTATTCTCTCTGAAGGATCCCCGAGAATTGCTGGACAACCTTCTTGATCAAATAGCCTTTCCAATACTTGCAGTCATTCATGAGGTGACCCCTTGACAATCTATTCAGGATAAATAACTTGTTTCCTTCTAATGTTTCTGTATAGATTGTATTTTATAAAAAAAAAAAAACTTTGATCAATTTTTGTGGTTCTTCCCTTGATCTCTAAATAGTTTTCTTAAAAATGGTCTTCCCATTGTAAGATACATTTTATCTATAGCATCCAACACAATGCCATGCACATAGTGGATGCTCCATAAATAATAGTTGAAGGAAGGTAGGCAGAAAAGAATAAAGGAAGAAGGAAGAAAGGTGACAGCAGGGTGTAAGTATTTGCTTGTGTTGTGTAGTTTAAAGGATTTTGAGAGGGACCTCTTTTAAAATACTCCTCTAAAATATCTGAAATTCCATCACTGAAATTTATTTCTGAATATTACTCATTTCTGTTTTCAGATACACCTAGAATGAGTCCTTAACACCTTAGTGAGAATTAGTTCATGAGACACTTTGTTTTTCCTCTTCTAGAAAAGGCTATAATAGTGTCAGAATATGTGTTCCTCTAACAACTATGATCTTGATGTCTTTTATAAATATGAGAATGATGTCAACATAAAGGTGAAGTCACATTGATTTATAAGTGACTAATTCTAGGCAAAGAGAGCTGCTGTAGCAATGATTAGAAACTTCTATAGGAAAAGAAAAATCCATTCACTAGAATGCTACACAAATGGGAGTCCTTTTGGCTATATTTTAAGACAATGGAGAATGAGCTCTTACACTTTGGAATGCATCTCCAGAAAGCTGAACCCCTATTTTACCCAGCTCTCCACTTCTGGCAGTTCATTCATCCTCCTGTGTTCCATCCACAGTGTCTCTGCACCTGTAAGCCAGCATTCCTACTTTATTGTTGTTTGTAAATTTTTCATGTCCTCAGAGCAGCGTCTCATCATGCTGAGTGCCTGTGTAGCTGTCCAAATTATCTCTGGAAGTACCCGTTACGGTTTTGGTTAGAGCCTCTGCTTACCAAGTAGCCTAGACTGTGAGTGGTCCTCCCAATTCTATTTGTCCCCACCAACCCTGACCCTGTTACTTTAGTACAATTTTGAAGAACATGCATTTGGGGGAATACATATATAGGATTATAGTAGAAATTTTCTTAAATGTTACCAAGGTGTTAGTAGGGGAGCCTGGGATGCTGTTTGGAGGAGAGTACACATAAAGCAGGGCTTCTCAAAATTTAAATGTGTTGGAATCAGCCTGGGATCTTGTTAAAATGCAGATTCTGATTCAGTAACTCTGGGTGGGATCCAAGATCTTGTCTTTCTAACAAGCTCAGATGATGCTTGCTGGTGTTCCATGGATGACACTTGAAGAAGCCAGAGCCTGAAGGACAGGTAGCAATTTGAAGAGACATCAGCTAGGACTGGGCCAGTATGGAACATATTTTTTTAGGGGACTGTGATGTGTCTTTCTGACTCACAAACCAGGATCATTACTAAAAGCCTCAGTTAAAACTAAAAAAATTTAAAAAAAGAAGATTAGCCAGTGTTCATGTTCCTTTTATTTTCCTCACACATGAACTTAGAAAGCCAGGTTTATCAACTGGTTGTTAAAATATTAATACTCAGAAAGAAATCCGTTCTTTTATCTTGTGTTAGAAACAGCTTAAGTTATAACCTCCAAATGTCTCCTGGGCTAATGAAAGAGGCAGGGAAGATAACCGGGTCCAATCACTTTTATTGACTAAACAAAGTGAGTTCCCTGCCTTACTTTCAGTACTTGACATTTCAGTTTTACTTGTCTGGTTTCACAATAACTGTGTTGTATTTTCAATGACCTTCAGCACTATGGAAGGATGCCACGATACAAGTTTAGGCTAGCATTTTAATAAAAAACAAAATAGGGCCTACAGAAGCTTAAAAATAAATTCCTTCTGTAAACTACAAAGTTTGAAGCCATTTAGCACATAGATAGATGCTGCATGGGTATATATATGATTTCACTAAATGAGATCCATTCAACGACAGGCAAAATATTAAATAATTAAAATATTAATAATAGAAAAATAATTTTAAAATATTAATAATCTAAAAATATTTAGTTATCATTTGTCATGTTGTTTTACATATGTTATCTTATCCAGCCTTCATGAAAACTGTGAGATATTATTAGCCTCATTTCACAGAGAAAGGAACCCTTGGAGAAGGAAATAACTCAGTATCACACAGCTAGTGAGTGACATGCCAAGATTCAAATCTAGATTTGTTTGAGTCCAAAATCTATGATCTTAATCACTAAGCTCTCAATCCATTTGGAGCCACTAAAATTTAGGTGGAAATTATGTCTGATTTATATGTTATGACAAACAAAAAGAGTATGAAATTCTCTTTGGCATATGGCCCTTCCTCTCTGGCAGTTACCTAAAGGCGTTTTTGGAAGTAAGTGGTGTGTAAATTTCAAATAAATAAAATTTTAAAATGCCTTCTGCTCACCCCCAAAGACATCTTAAGTACATTCTTTTTTTTTTTTTTTTAAGAATAAGTGCCATTAGCCCACGACCCCCCACTCAAGGATCAATATAGTATGTGTCCTTGAGGGTTTCTGTCCTGTGAATGTAGAAAAGCACCTGAAGAAATAAGATCCCCAGACTCTGAAATACCTGGTACTATATAGCCTGTTCTACTACAATCTATTCTTTGAGTTGAACTGCCTTGTGTGCTATTGGTAAATTAGGTTAATGGCATGACTATAATGTGGAATTATGTTGGTTCACGCACAATTATGCCCGGCCTGTTAGTCTTTTGAAGCAATCAGGGGCAAGCTTCTCAAAATTAAAAAGACCACCTTTGCAATATATGAATACATTCATTTAGAAGAAGAAGTGGCTGTTTACTTGCTTCAAGAACTGTTAGGCTTTCCACGGTGTTCAACTGTCTGGGGAAGTGCAGATGAAGCAGATGTGGAGACATTTCACCCTTAATTAAAATAATGTAGCAAAGGAGAATTCTGATGAAAAGTCTCTATCATAAGTGAATGCCTTCCAGAATCTGAATCTGGAAGCAGGAAGCACAGATAAAACATTGCGAAGGATTTTTTGGCAATGATGCTAGTAGAGATTTAATCCTACTAGGATCCTTTAAATTAGGATTATTATTGTTTTTGTTAGAGCTCTGGTCACAAAGTTTTACTATAGCCCCAGTTCTGTTTTTCTACAGGTCCTGTTACTTTTATAGCTCATTTTTTTCAGAATATGAAATTGTTCGTGACAAGCCTGTATTATATGTAGCTAGGTTGAAGCAAAGAATGAACAATTCTCAGAAGTCCATCACTTTTCTTTTCTTTAGAAAGTACCTGAAATTTGTTGTGTACATGACCTAAAACTGCTTTTCTATACAGCAGTCAATGGCATAACCATTTCTTTGGACATCTTGTGGGCTAAGTCTAGGAAAAAAACTTCGAAGCATGACTTCATAATGTGGGGCATATGGAATTAATAGACGTCTGATCTTTCACAAAGAATGTTCCTGATGCAATTACTTTTGACATAAAATTAAAATATGTGTATTTACATTGGATTACTCTAGAGGGCATTAATAAATATATATATGTAATGAAAATGACTATCCACATGAGAAGAGACCTGCCCAAGAAAACAAAATTAAAAATTAGGATTGTCCATGAATGGATTGGTCAATCTTGTAAGCTTAGTGAGTTCCTTGTCAATGGAAATGTTCTAATGGAGATTGGTTAAATATCAACCAGAAAGATTATAGCAGCGGCATCTACACTGTGTAAGATGTTGCGTGAGACAAACAACAAAATGTTACTTTCTAAAATAATAGTAGCTATCATTTCTTGAATGTTAAATAGGTATCAGGCCCTGCACTAAATTTTTATACTCATTTTCTAAAGAAGGAGTAGATATTATCCTCAGTATACAGATGATAAAAAGGTTACCTAGCTAGCCCAGGGTGAAAAGTATCAGGATTTGAACTAGTATCAGTAAGACTTGAACTATACTGTGATGCTTCTCAACTAAGAATATATGATTCTATGCCTTATGTAATTAAGATGATCCTGGAATGCTACATCTCTTCATAACCAACCACTCCAGATTCTAATGTGAGACATGAAGGTTCATATTTGTTCATCCATTGTAAGAAATGTAATGATCATACATAGTATGGTTGATAATTGATTTAAAAAGATATGAAGGATAAGAAACAATGCTGAACAAATGAAATGAGAAAAACCAGGCAATGGCTTTAAAATTCCTCATAGCACAGATGAGAATAAATACTGTTGAGTGAATGAATGAATTTGATATTTTGTGCTAGCTCTTTAAAAATATCCTCAAATCATTCTTATGATTTCATATTCCAAAGTTGTACTGACCTATAATTTTTGCTCAGATCTCCATTCCTTGGTATGTCATTACCTTGTCCTTTACTTCAGTTTCTGACCATGACAAAGATTGCAAAGGATCTTAGATTCCTATAGTCTCATGTGTAATAACAGACCTTCTTTCATTTTTAAACTCTGCTCTTGCATTGTGTGTTATTTAGTTTACCTGCTCAACTGTGGTACTGTGTTGTGACCAATGTGTGACACATAAGGGCGCTGCTAACCTCAGGGAAAAATATTGAGCCATAGATTAGCTTTGAATAAAAATGGTCATTGATGTCAAGTTTATTGCCTGAGGACTGTAATTGATTTTACTACAGTTTGTTCAAAGAATGTGAAGTGTATAAACAATCCAGGAACTTCTTGAGATATGTAAATATTGTGTCACATATATATCAATTTTGATCCTGAACATCAATATTTATTATGAGAAAGGAGCTAAGTAGAATTGGAATTTTTCCTAGAACATCTGAATTGAGCACACAGATTAATCAAATTTACTGCATTTGGTATGGAGCAGTTACATTACCTATTCATATTTCATATTAACAAAAATGGAAAAGATAAATTTATAATTGATATGTAAAAATGAATAGCCTTCACATTCAGAATTCTCAAAGTTTTTGCTCATAATCATTTACAAAATCAATCTAGGATATTGTGTGGAAGTAGTGATGCTCATCAAATAGCCCATGTGTTCACCTGTATTCTCCAGCCTTCTTGCAGTTAGATGAAGCCAAGTATGTCTGGTTCTAGTCAATGGGTTTGAAAGGGAAGCAATTTTGTCACTTCTGGGCTGTGGCATTGAAATGCCCATGTTAGGTTTTTCATCTCCCTTCCCCTGGCATAGGGACCCAAGCACATCTTCTAGTCCCAGTCTTCTCAAACTTTAATATGCGTATAGATCTTGTTAAAATGCAGATTCTGACTTGGGTCTGAGACTGCATTCCTAACAAAGGTCTTAATGATACCAATGATGCTAATCCACAGACCAGGCTTTAAGCAGCCAGTTTCTAAATGAACCACCATCAAGATAATAGAAACTTTCCCAGCCAGGGTCCCTGAATGACTGTGTGGAATAGAGCCTACACTGAGCATATAGCATGAGTGTGAAATATATGTTGTATTGGGCAAATTTCTCTAGAAACTGACTTTATGAGTAATTGAGAAGCCAATTATAGATAAGTAAATGGAAATTAAATGATTCTAATTCATGGGTTCATAAATTGTAACAAATGTACCACGGTAATGCAAGATGTTCATAATAGGGGAAACTGTAGCATGGGGCAAGATGAGGGGTGTATGGGTAATCTACTTTCCTTGATTTTCTTATAAACTGGAAACTGCTCTAAAAGTCTATTTTTAAAAGTTTAAACAAAGTAAAAACACCTTTTCCATCTTTTTTTTCACTCCAAAGAATAAATAAATAAATTGATTAATTAATTAAATGGAAGTCAAATGCTAATTTGATAACGGAAGTGAAGAAAAAGAGATAAATTGTAATATTGTCGTTTTCTTAGTAAGTTAATAAATTCAATTTAAAGAGTAAAATTTTTAAAAAAGTAAAATTCAAATTTTGCTGTAAATGAGATTCATTATATCTCTTAGTTTAATTCCTACTTCATATATGAAATAAGAAGAGATTTGTACAACTGTCCTTTTATTAGGGTATCTTCCCTCAAAACATTACAAAAATTAAGCACAAATTAAAAGATAAAATTGTAGTTGGAATTAAAAGGAGATTGATTTCTTTGTATAAGAAGAAAATATGACTCTAGGAACAATTTGGAAATATTTTCAGAATTCTGAAAACACATATTTTAAAAGTTAAGAGCTACATATCATCTGCAAAAAGTGAGAGTTTCACTTCTTTGCCAATTCAGATGCCTTTTCTTTCTTTTTGTTGTCTGATTGCTGTGGCTAGGACTTCCAGTACTATGTTGAACAGCAGTGGTGATAGTGGACATCCCTGCCATGTTCCTGACCTTAGGGGAAAAGCTCTCAGTTTTTCCCCATTGAGTATGATATTCACTGTGGGTTTTTCATAGATTGCTTTTATGATATTGAGGTATGTACCCTCTATCCCTACACTCTGAAGAGTTTTAATCAAGAAAGGATGCTGTACTTTGTCAAATGCTTTTTCTGCATCTAGTGAGAGGATCATATGGTTCTTGTTCTTTCTTTTATGAATGTATTGTATCACATTGATTGATTTACAGATGTTGAACCAAACTTGCAGCCCAGGAATAAATCCCACTTGGTCATGGTGAATAATCCTTCAGTGTACTGTTGGATCCTATTGGCTAGTATTTTGGTTAGAATTTTTGCATCCATGTTCATCAGGGATATTGGTCTGTAGTTCTCCTTTTGGTTGGGGTCTTTGTCTGGTTTGGGGATCAAGGTAATGGTGGCCTCATAAAATGAGTTTAGAAGTTTTCCCTTCATTTCTGTTTTTTGGAACAGTTTCAGAAGAATAGGTATTAATTCTTTACATGTTTGGTAGAATTCCCCTGAGAAGCCATATGGCCCTGAGCTCTTGTTTGCTGGGAGATTTTTGATTACTGCTTCAATTTCCTTACTGGTTATGCATCTGTTCAGGTTTTCTATTTCTTCCTGGTTCAGTTTTGGTAATTTATATGTCTCTAGGAATGCATCCATTTCTTCCAGATTGTCTACTTTGATGGCATGTATTTGCTCATAATATGTTTTCATAATTGTTTTTCTTTGGTGTTGGCTGTGATCTCTCCTCTTTCATTCATGATTTTATTTATTTGGGTCCTTTCTCTCTCTCTCTTTTTTTTTTTTTTTTGATAAGTCTGGCCAGGACTTTATCAATCTTATTAATTCTTTCAAAGAACCAGCTCCTAGTTTCATTGATCTGTTCTACATTCTTCTGTTTTCTATTTCATTGATTTCTGCTCTGATTTTATTATTTCTCTTCTGCTGGATTTAGGCTTTATTTGCTGTTCTTTCTCCAGCTCCTTTAGGTGTAGGGTTGTGTCATGTATATGAGACCTTTCTTGTTTCTTGAGAAAGGCTTGTATTGCTATATACTTTCCTTTAGGACTGCCTTTGCTGCATCCCAAAGATTTTGAACAGTTGTGTTGTCATTTTCATTTGTTTCCATGAATTTTTTTAATTCTTATTTAATTTCCTGGTTGACCCATTCGTTCTTTAGTAGAATGCTCTTTAGCATCATGTATTTAAGTTCTTTCCAACTTTCCTCTTGTGATTGAGTTCTAGTTTCAAAGCATTGTGGCCCAAGAATATTCAGGGAATGATCCCAATCTTTTGCTACTGGTTGAGACCTGATTTGTGACCCAGGAAGTGATCTATTCTGGAGAATGTTCCATGGGCACTAGAGAAGAATGTGTATTCTGTTGCTTTGGGATGGAATGTTATGAATATGTCTGTAAAGTCCATCTGGTACAGTGTGTGTGTAGAAAACCCAAAAGACTCCACCCCAAAACTGCTAGAACTCATACAGGAATTCAGTAAAGTGCCAGGATATAAAATCAATGCACAGAAATCAGTGGCATTCCTATACGCCAAAATACAAGACAGAAGAAAGAGAAATTAAGGAGTTGATGCCATTTACAATTGCACCCACAACCATAAGATACCTAGGAATAAACCTAACCAAAGAGGCAAAGGATTGGTACTCAGAAAACTAGAGAATACTCATGAAAGAAATTGAGGAAGACACAAAGAAATGGAAAAACATTCCATGCTCATGGACCAGAAGAACAAATATTGTGAAAATGTCTATGCTGCCTAGAGCAATCTACACATTCAATGCAATCCCCATCAAAATACCATCCACTTTTTTCAAAGAAATGGAACAAATAATCCTAAAATTTGTATGGAACCAGAAAAGACCCCGAATAGCCAGAGGAATTTTGAAAAAGAAAAGCAAAGCTGGTGGCATCACAATTCCAGACTTCCAGCTCTATTACAAAGCTGTCATCATCAAGACGGTATGGTACTGGCACAAAAACAGACACATAGATCAATGGAACAGAATAGAGAGCCCAGAAATGGACCCTCAACTCTATGGTCAACTAATCTTCGACAAAGCAGGAAAGAATGTCCACTGGAACAAAGACAGTCTCTTCAACAAATGGTGTTGGGAAAATTGGACAGCCACATGCAGAAGAATGAAAATGGA
>NW_027780083.1:0-290 GCF_054177405.1 Leptonychotes weddellii | reverse complement strand
TTCATCTAAAACTAATGATATAATGTATGGGGATTAACATAAGAATAAAAATAAATAAAAAAAAAGAAAGAAACACACAGGATGAACAATAAAAAAAAAAAAAAAGAATTATGTTAAGTCTACTCTACCTCTGCTCTATAAACGCAACAACACCACCTGGATGACAGTCATATGTTTACAACATGGTTTACAGACTATATTAAGCCCACTGTTAAGACCTACTAATCAGGAAAATGTTCCTTTCAAAATATTACTACTCATCGACAGTATCACCTAAGAACTTGGATGGA
>NW_027780082.1:0-290 GCF_054177405.1 Leptonychotes weddellii | reverse complement strand
TGGAACACTACATCTAAAACTAATGATGTAATGTTTGGGGATTAACATAACAATAAAAATTTTTTTTTAATAAAACAAAGAAAAAAATGTCAAAAAAAAATAAATTGGTGAATCATACTTTATTATAATAAAAAATGCTTTGTGAAAGATACTGATAAAAATGAAACAACAAAATGATAGACTGGGGGAAATATTTGGGGGAAATATCTGATAAAAGACTTATATCCAAAATATACAAATAAGTTAAAACTTAGCAATAAGAACCAGGATAACCCAGTTTGAACATGGGT
>NW_027780081.1:0-290 GCF_054177405.1 Leptonychotes weddellii | reverse complement strand
GCTGCGTCTCTCCCGGGCTCCCCTGAAGACAGCACCTCACATGTCGTCACGCCTGGTGGTGGCCTGTGTAACTCCAGGGGGAGGGGCCCCGGAAGCTCAGCCCTGGTCCCCCGACTTCTCCCTTCCTGTGCGTTGCACCATGTCTCTGTTGTGAATCCCAGCTGGGGGCACGGCCTCTGCTGAGTCTGGGGGGGCCCTAGTGAGTCACCGGGCCGGGTGGTCCTGGCGACCCTGACAAGTATGCACAATTGCTTTCTTAAAACTGAGGAAATTTATTTATTTATTTTTTC
>NW_027780080.1:0-290 GCF_054177405.1 Leptonychotes weddellii | reverse complement strand
GGGTGGAGGGGCGGAGCCTGGAGGAGCCGAGGAAGCTGTTAGAGCCGCAGACCTAGGGCCTTATGTTAGAGCTCTGTGGCTGCTGATCCCGAAAGGCATATGGCTGACAGATGTTATTTACAAGCAGGGCTGAACAAACTGAAAGAAGCAAAATTCTATGTAGTAGAGTCAGAGGAAAAAAAAAAAAAAGTCAAAGAACACCAGCAATTACCACACCCATGACATTTACACATTTCTCTGTGTTTGGGGTTTACTTCTGAAATCCACTTTTTCTTGTGGGCTGGCTTGTG
>NW_027780079.1:0-290 GCF_054177405.1 Leptonychotes weddellii | reverse complement strand
TAATTTCCATTTCCACTGCGTCATTATTAGTGTATAAAATGTAACCGATTTCTGTACCTTGATTTTGTATCCTGTGACTTTACAGAATTCGTGTATCAGTTTTAGCAAGTTTTTGGTGAAGTCTTTCAGATTTTCTATATAGAGTATCATGTCATTGGCAAATAGTGAAGGTTTTACTTCTTTATTGTCAACTTGGATGTCTTTTATTGTATGATTGCTGTGGCTAAGACTTCCAATACTATGTCAAATAACAGTGATGAGAGTGGACATCCCTGTCTTGTTCCTGACTG
>NW_027780078.1:0-290 GCF_054177405.1 Leptonychotes weddellii | reverse complement strand
TTACATTTAATAGAATATAGTTCAGTAATGTCCATGTTCTCTAGTATCCGAAGTATTTGCTGTATTACAAACTGAACAAGAGTAACCATTTCTTTTTTTTTTTTTATAAAGATTTTATTTATTTATTTGACAGAGACAGAGACAGCGAGAGCAGGAACACAAGCAGCGGGAGGGGGAGAGGGAGAAACAGGCTTCCCCCCGAGGAGGGAGCCCGATGTGGGACTCGATCCCAGGACCCTGGGATCATGACCTGAGCCGAAGGCAGACGCTTAACGACTGAGCCACCCAGG
>NW_027780077.1:0-290 GCF_054177405.1 Leptonychotes weddellii | reverse complement strand
TCCCAATCTGTTGATTCACAAGCTTGGACTGGATCTAAAGCAGGTTCCCCGCTTTGGGAAGGCATCCCCACAAACTTTCAAGGGGTGTGGTTTGCAGGTTATGATTGGTTCACCAAGAGCTCAGTTCCCACCATGCTGGTCTGCAGAACTCCCCGAAGAGACCCCCCCAGGGGCTCTCCTCTGCTCTTGTCTGCCTCCTCTGCAGCTGGCCTCACCTGCACCCCACAGCTGGCTGGTCTCAACCCTCCTCCTTCCCCACGGATGTTTAAGAAACAGGAATCAAAAGATAG
>NW_027780076.1:0-290 GCF_054177405.1 Leptonychotes weddellii | reverse complement strand
GGCTTGGATAGGTCCACGAGGGAGATCCACGAGGGAGATGCACGAGGTGTTCGTCACAGTGCCATTTGTGGGGACAGGGACGCCCAGGCATCCTGGGCGTTTGTCACAGGGACAGGGTTTGTGGTTCAGGATGGTGGAGGCGTACCCTGGCATATCACGCAGCAATTAGAAGCAATGGATTATATGTACACATAGTGACCGGAACGGATCTGAAAAACTTAATCTTTTTTTTTTTTTTAAAGATTTTACTTATTTATTTTTTAGAGAGCGAGCGAGAGAGAAACAGCATG
>NW_027780075.1:0-290 GCF_054177405.1 Leptonychotes weddellii | reverse complement strand
TATCTAAGATGCTGCCACCACCATATTGATCCCCTTCTTCCAATGTCCTCAACCTACTTGTCCTTTTTCCCCATCCCATCCAGCAAAATACCAAGTCTGATTTAAGCTGGTGACTCTTGTTTTTCTGCTGAGGGACTTGGAAAATATACTGTAGACTGGGGACACGACCAGCCCACTGTCTCCTCCAGGGCTGGACCTTCAGCTCTGCTGGTGACGACCTTCCACACATCAGCTTCGCCTATAGTCCCCACTCCTGGCTTTTTAGTCTTCATCCCTCTGGACAATCCTCC
>NW_027780074.1:0-290 GCF_054177405.1 Leptonychotes weddellii | reverse complement strand
GGGACAGAGACCCCACGTTTGGGAAGTGGAGGTGTGTCCCCGGGAAATGCAGGCACAGGGTGAACACTGGAGTCCAGAGGGAAAGGATGGGGCTGTGGGGTTGCATCTTACAGACTCTTGTCAGCCCGGCGGGGGTGGGGGGGGTTGGACTTTGCCAACCACGTGCTGGGCTCCGCTGCATGGTCTTAGAAACAGGGGCAATTCGGTCCCCTCTGTGTATTTAAGAAGTCACCCTGGCCGCGGGGGTGTTTGGAGGGAGGAGCCCGCAGAGGGGCTGAGAGGGGCACCAG
>NW_027780073.1:0-3565 GCF_054177405.1 Leptonychotes weddellii | reverse complement strand
AAAGGTTATGCTAAACAATTTCATGTCAATAAATTTTAAAATTTTAAATGTACAAATTTCTAGGAAAATGTAACTTGCCAAAAGTGACTCAAAAAAGAATAGGAAATCTGAATATTCTATAAACACCAAAAAATTGAGTCAATAGTGAAAATCTTCCCATGAAGAAAACTCCAGGCCCAAATGGTTTAATCAGCAAGTTGTACCAAGAATAAAGGAAAACATGGGGTACCTGGGTGGCTCAGTCGGTTAAGCATCTGCCTTCAGCTCAGGTCATGATCCCAGGACCCTGGGGTCCAGCCCATTGGGCTCCTTGCTCTGCAGGGAGCCTGCTTCTCTTCCCCCTCTGCCTGCAGCTCCCCCTGCTTGTACTCACACTCTCTTCTCTCTGTCAAATAAATAAATAAAAATTAAAAAAAAAAAAGAATAAAGGAAAACAGTAATTCCAATTACACACAAAACTTTCCAAAGTGTAGAAATTTAAACCAGTTTCTAACTCATTTTGTGGTACTATCATAACTTTGTACCAAAACCTGACAAGAATGGAATTAAAATAGAACATTTTAGCCATATTAACTTGTGTACACAGATTAGAAACATCTTGAACAAAATGTTGACAAATTGAATCCAACAGCATATAAAAATAATACAGCATGACCAAGTCGTGTTTATTTCAGAAAGGCATGGTTGCTTTAATATTAGAAAATCACTTATTGTAATTCACCACATTAAGAGATTAAAGAAGAAAGCAATATAATAATCTAAATAGATTTAACTAAAAAATTCATTTATGGTTTTTAAAAATTAGCAAATAAGGGAACTATTTTAACCTTGCCAATGATCTCTTACAACCAATCTCAGTAAATTATATTTGTAATGGTAAAATAATGAAAGAATTATCATAAAGGGCAAAGCAAAGAAATAAAGCTCACCATCACATATTTTATTAATCTTTTCCTTAAAGATTCTAGCTAGTGTAACAAGGGCAGAAAAACAATCAAATTTTAAAAAGTCGACTTTAGGGGCGCCTAGGTGGCTCAGTCGTTAAGCGTCTGCCTTTGGCTCAGGTCATGATCCCAGGGTCCTGGGATCAAGCCCCCCATCAGGCTCCCAGCTTAGCAGGAAGCCTGCTTCTCCCTCTCCCACTCCTCCGCTTGTGTTCCCTCTCTCGCTGTCTCTCTGTCAAATAAATAAATAAAATAAAATAAAATAAAAATAAAATAAAAGTCAAAAAAAAAAGAATGTTCTACAGCTAGACTGTGCAGCTCTGGGAATATACTAAGGTGCAGGGGGTTGTGTGCAGGGAAAAAGAACCCACGTACCCCCCAAAAGAAAGAGGTCTTCAAGGGGGAAATCCTTTCGCATTTGCCTCCTAAGCTCCCTGCATGTGGGAATGCCCACCCTCTCCCCCACTGAAATCCCTCTTTCTCCAGTCTGAGGGAGAGAGTCAGAGTTGAAGGAAACATTCGAGTACCTACAACATGCCAGGTGCCGGGGCTACATCATCTTCTGTGTCCTTTTAGGACAAACCTGATCCTGTCACTCACTTCCTGCTTGAAACCTGTCCACGGCTTCTCCTTGCCCATAGGCTCAAGGCCAGGTTGCCCGTAGCTTCCCCCCCGCCCCCCTGTCTCCGGTTGTTTTCCTCCTTGCTTTGTTCTCCAGCCAGAATGAACGAAGTTGCCCAAACAGCGCCTTTGCCTGGGCCTGGAATAGACTCCACCTCCACCAAGGCCTGGCAGGATGAAGATGGGGTTGAATGAACTGTTTTCCTCTTTAAAATTAAAATTTTAAGTGGAGCACACATAAGTATATAACGTGGGGAAGGGAACACAATACTTGTTCCCCTGAGCCCCCGGTCTTATCCCTGTGCCCTCCCCATCCACAGGGAATTGCTGTCCCGATTCGTTAGTCATGCCCTTGATTTCTTTACAGCTTGACCACAGAATGGACTCATCCTTAAACACTGTTGTTTGGTTTTGCCTGCACTGGTATTGTATGTGAATGGAATCCTACTCTTGTCTTTTTCTGTGTTGTTTGCTGCCCAGTCTTGTTTCAGAGGCACACAGGTGTGGATGTGCCACATTTTCCGTGCTGTTAACGCAGGTCGCTGTGCGTGGCTCTGGGTACACACACACAAGGTTTCCCTAGGACGTGGACTCGCTGGGTCACAGGATACACACACTTGGACCACACTGGAGTCGCCGCATTTATACTTCCAATGACCGTGCGCTTCCACTTTCCGGGAAGGTTCCCTTTCGTGGCTCCTCTGAGTAGAAGCATGTCTTAATGCCACCTCCCTGGGTGGCGCGTGGAGCCCTGAGAGTTTTACGGTGGTCACAGTCCAATGGTGAGCGAAGGACGAGGCTGTGGTCTCACCCTTGCTAGAGAAACAGACACGCACGCACACATGAGAGCATCCATGCTCTGCACACTTTACGGCTATCCTGCTCCTGAATAGACATTTTTTTTAAGATTTTATTTATTTATCTGACAGAGAGAGAGAGAGAGCACAAGCAGGGGGAGCGGCAGGCAGAGAGAGAGGGAGAAGCAGGCTCCCCATGGATCAGGGAGCCCCATGAGGGGCTCAATTCCAGGATCCTGGGATCATGACCTGAGCCAAAGGCAGATGCTTAACCAACTGAGCCACCCAGGCGCCCCATGAATAGACATTTTTCTTTTTTTTCTTTTTCTTCTTTATCCTTTCTCCAACTGAGGCATTTTATTGTTGCCTCTTATACACACAGACAAACACACACAATGTGTAAACAATTTAAATAACATGTGGAGAACAACCAAATTCAAGACTGTGGTTGCCTCTGGGAATGGGGGAACATAAAGGGATGCTCTATTAATTCACGATATTTTGTTACTTTCAAAAACGTTTTTATTTTAATTCCTGTATAGTTAACATACCGTGTTATATTAGTTTCAGATGTCCAATACAGCGACTCAACAATTCCGCACATTACTCAATGCTCATCATGGTAAGTGTACTCAAACCCCTTCACCTATTTCACACATGCCCAGCCCAACACCCCGAGTAGACATTTTTCTTTTTCTTTTTTTTCTTATGTTAATCCCCATACATTACATCATTAGTTTTAGATGAAGTGTTCCATGATTCATTGTTTGTGCATAACACCCAGTGCTCCATGCAGAATGTGCCCTCCTCAATACCCACCACCAGGCCAACCCATCCTCCCACCCCCCTCCCCTCTAGAACCCTGTTTGTTTTTCAGAGTTCATCGTCTCTCATGGTTCGTCTACCCCTCCGATTTCCCCCGCTTCGTTCTTTCCCTCCCGCTACCTTCTTCTTCTTTTTTTTTTCTTAACATATATTGCATTATTTGTTTCAGAGGTACAGATCTGAGATTTAACAGTCCTGCACAATTCACAGCGCTTACCAGAGCACATACCCTCCCCAGTGTCTATCACCCAGTCACCCCATCCCTCCCACCCCACCCCCCACTCCAACAACCCTCAGTTTGTTTCCTGCGATTAAGAATTCCTCATATCAGTGAGATCATATGATACATGTCTTTCTGTGTTTGACTTATTTCACTCA
>NW_027780072.1:0-290 GCF_054177405.1 Leptonychotes weddellii | reverse complement strand
CCCTGCTGGCAAGAAGGTAAGCTCCTTGAGGGCAGGGATCATGTCTTTGGGAATGAAATTGTGTTAGTAGTTTCTAAAATTGGAAGACATCGATCAGGAAGGCTCATTCTTCCTGAACCCAGCCCTCCTGTCCCCACCCCAAGTTCAGCAGCTCAGTGCACAGATTCCTGGAGCAGAAAGGTGAGACTGGGGGCCGTGACTGAGCAGGGAGGCAAGCAGAGGCAGCCCCATACACGCCAGGTGAGGATTTGGGTCAGTCCTAAGCCCTGAGGGGCTTTAAGCAGAAGCAT
>NW_027780071.1:0-290 GCF_054177405.1 Leptonychotes weddellii | reverse complement strand
TGCAGACCCCGATCACAACCTGAGCTGAAACCAAGAGTCAGATGCTCAACCAACTGCACCACCCAGATGCCCCTGTTCAACTTTTTAAACTCATGTCCAATTAGAGGAATTTGAAGGAAGGGGCAAAAGTGTCAAATAACAACATTTTTAAAATTTTACTATTGTTATTCCAGGTTTGTACTTGTTTTAGAGTAAAACATTAAAAAAATATGCTAAGTGAAATAAGTCAAACAGAGAAAGTAAATTATCATATGGTTTCACTTATTTGTGGAACATAAGGAATAGCATGG
>NW_027780070.1:0-290 GCF_054177405.1 Leptonychotes weddellii | reverse complement strand
TCTCTGTCTCTTAAATAAACAAATAAATAGAACCTTAAAAAAAGACCCGAGGAAGAATTTCTTACGGTCAGATATAACTCACATTCTACAAGGATATGCTTTACACATAATAATATGTGCTTTACACATAATGGGCAGGTTTTTAAAAATTTTTTATTGTTATGTTAATCACCATACATTACATCATTAGTTTTTTGGGTTTTTTTTTAAGATTTTATTTATTTATTTGACAGAGAGAGAGAGAGAGCGAGAGCAGGAACACAAGCAGGGGAAGTGGGAGAGGGAGAAGC
>NW_027780069.1:0-290 GCF_054177405.1 Leptonychotes weddellii | reverse complement strand
TCAATACATTAATATTTGAGAAAACACCTGGTATGGTCAGTGCATTATGGAAACAATGTTCATTCCTTGCCAATTTTCACTCTTTTGCATTATCTAAATTTTCCTAGCACTGTGGCTACCAAGATAAAAATAAAAAGATCTGGCTCTACAGATAATATATAAAGACAGTTGATCATGGACAATGTCCCCAGAGGGAGGACTGGAACTGAATAGTAGAGAATTTGAGTAGTCAGGAGCACAGCTTGGGGTAACAGACCAGCCTTTGAACTTTGGCCCCATCACAAGCTTAC
>NW_027780068.1:0-290 GCF_054177405.1 Leptonychotes weddellii | reverse complement strand
TGATATTGCATGGTATACCTTTGTGAAAATGAGCCTATACCAAAGCTTTTAAGAATGGTTTACATACATCTTTCCTTGATACAGAGGTAGCGAAAGAGTCACCCTTACATCAGGTACAGAAGTAGTAAGAGGAAATGGAAACATTTTACCCAAGGATGGCCACTTTGTTCCTATAACCTGCTCAGAATCGCTGATGCAAGCCTCAGAAGCGGGTTTGCCCCAGAAGCCACTACGTAAACCTGCTAAACTAATGGCCCAGAGAGCTGTGACCAAGGACTTCTCAGTGATCC
>NW_027780067.1:0-290 GCF_054177405.1 Leptonychotes weddellii | reverse complement strand
TCTGTTGATTCACAAGCTTGGACTGGATCTAAAGCAGGTTCCCCGCTTTGGGAAGGCATCCCCACAAACTTTCAAGGGGTGTGGTTTGCAGTTGCAGGTTATGATTGGTTCACCAAGAGCTCAGTTCCCACCATGCTGGTCTGCAGAACTCCCCGAAGAGACCCCCCCAGGGGCTCTCCTCTGCTCTTGTCTGCCTCCTCTGCAGCTGGCCTCACCTGCACCCCACAGCTGGCTGGTCTCAACCCTCCTCCTTCCCCACGGATGTTTAAGAAACAGGAATCAAAAGATAG
>NW_027780066.1:0-290 GCF_054177405.1 Leptonychotes weddellii | reverse complement strand
GGGAATCAGTCTGCCTGGATTGGAATCCTGGTTGACTGTGTGTGTGGCTGCAGGCAACTTGGACCCGCAGGTTCTCCATCTGCAAAATAGAGATCATAAAGCTTTCCCACCTTACTGGGTTGGGGATTGGTGAAATGATGTGTGTCAAGGGCTTTGCCCCCAGCTCCTGGCAGAGGATACTCAGTGAGAAGCTGTTATTCTATCTAGCAACACCAGCGTACAGAGGACCACCCTGAGTTGGTGTCAGGAAAACACGGAGACACCTAATATTGTTAGGGGCCTGTGAGCGC
>NW_027780065.1:0-290 GCF_054177405.1 Leptonychotes weddellii | reverse complement strand
GGAGCCAGCCACACCTGGAGATTTTTCATTTTCATGAGTCAGTAAATTCCCTTTTTGGCCTTAAACCAATGGGAGTTAGAGTTTCTGGCACTTCACTTGAAATAATTCTAATTCTAATTAAAAAAAATTTCCAGAAGCAGAATTGTATTATCAGATTGCTTTCCCCAGAAGCTGTATCAAATCCTTCACCACCATCAGGGGGGTTCGAGTGTTTCTTCCATTGCATTTCAGCATTAAATGTTGTTACTTTGAGACTCTTTGACTATTTTAATTTTAATTTTTGTGTTTAT
>NW_027780064.1:0-290 GCF_054177405.1 Leptonychotes weddellii | reverse complement strand
TTTTTAGACTTTCACTTTGAAATGATTATAGATTCACAAGAAGCTGCAAAAATAGTGAAGGCCTGTATGTCATTGACCCAGTTCCTCCCAGTGATTACTTCTTATGTAACTATAGAACAATATTCAAATCCAAAAGTTGATATTGACACGATGTGTACCACTTTATTCCATGTGCCATTTACAACACGTGTATCACATGTGTAGATCCCTACCACTACCACCACAATCAAGATACAGAACAAATTAATCCATCACCACTAAGGTATCCTTCATGCTGTCCCTTGGAGTCA
>NW_027780063.1:0-290 GCF_054177405.1 Leptonychotes weddellii | reverse complement strand
TCAACATAGTATTTTTGATTTTGATTATAAGATATCTAAAATATATGGACCTATAGAAACAACCATGTGTGTGCCTCTTGGATTTAACAGCTGGGACCTTTCTGTCATCCTGATTCACATCTCTTCTGTGGTCCTTCCAGGATCTGTGCCTTCAATCTCTCTGGAGGAGGTTGCTTGGGGGCATCGGACCAAAGCCCAAGTGCTATCATTTAAGAATAAGATGAGCACACCCATGTTCTGAGCAGCATTATTCACAATAACCAAGGTGGAAGCAAGTCACTGGATAAATA
>NW_027780062.1:0-3566 GCF_054177405.1 Leptonychotes weddellii | reverse complement strand
GTTGAGGGTCCATACCTGGGTTCTCTGTTCTGTTCCATTGGTCTATATGTCTGTTTTTGGGCCAATAAACTGAGCAAGCTGGATGAAATGGAGGCCTTCCTGGAAATCTATAAGCTGCCAAGACTGAAACAGGAAGAAATTGACAACCTGAATAGGCCAATAACCAGTAACGAGATTGGAGCAGTGATCAAAAACCTCCCAAAAAACAGGAGTCCAGGGCCTGATGGATTCCCTGGGGAATTCTTTTTTTTTTTTTAAGATTTTATTTATTTATTCATGAGAGACAGAGAGAGAGAGAGAGGCAGAGGGAGAAGCAGGCTCCCAAGGAGCAGAGAGCCCGATGCGGGACTCGATCCCAGGAGCCTGGGATCATGACCTGAGCCGAAGGCAGACGCTTAACCATCTGAGCCACCCAGGCGCCCTCCCTGGGGAATTCTACCAAACATTCAAGGAAGAAATAATATCTATTGTACTGAAGCTGTCTCTCATCTCACTTCTAATACTTCCATTCTTTTTCTCAGCTAATGACATTTCTTGCTACTTTATTGAAAAAGTTGAAGAGAACTTCTGTAGAATTTCAGTCATATTTACTCATTTATCAGTATTTGCATTCACATATTCTGACAGTTACTATAGAACTATGCCTACTTCTGCCTGAGGCAATTCCTCTATTAGTGCACTAGATCGTACCCACTCTTGCCTACTCAAGAACATTGCCTTAAGGGCGCCTGGGTGTCTTAGTCGTTAAGCGTCTGCCTTCGGCTCAGGTCATGATCCCAGGGTCCTGGGATCGAGTCCCACATCGGGCTCCCTCCTTGACGGGGAAGCCTGCTTCTCCCTCTCCCACTCCCGCTGCTTGTGTTCCTGCTCTCACTATCTCTGTCTCTGTCAAATAAATAAATAAAATCTTTAAAAAAAAAATTGCCTTAATTATTTTCTCCTTCAATTTTTTCTTCTCTAACTGACTCATTCCTGACATCAGCATTCAAACATGTTATTTCTCTCATGTTAAAAAAAGAAAGTTTTCTTGACCTTACTTTTCCCTCCAACTATCACCTAATTTCTCTGTTCCATCTTGTAGCAAACCCTTTAAGAGTTGTCTATAATGCTGCTCCATTTTTCTCCTCCCATTCTTTTTTTCAATTTTTTACTTTGAAATTAAAACATACAGTAGTGTTAGATCTCACAGGTAAGGACTCAGTTTTACCAGACTGCTCCCTCTTACCCCAACTTCAGATGCCAGTCTCAAGTTCAGGTTATCACCTGTGCTTCTGACCAACTGGCTATAAATTAGGGGTTCCAATGACCCCCCTCCTCAGATTCAATTAATTTGCTAGAGTGGTTCATAGAACTCGGGGAGACACATTTACCAGTTTATTAAAGATCATGATAAAGGATACAGATGAACAGCCAGATGAAGAAATACATAGGGTGAGGTCTGGGAGGGTTCCAAGTACAGGAGCTTCTGGCCTGGTGGAGTTGAGGTGTGTCACCCTCTCTGCGTGGTGTGTTCGCCAGCCTGGAAGTTCCCTGAACCCCATGCTATTGGGATGTTATAGAGGCTTCCTCATGTAGGCATGATTAATTATTTACTCTTTTTCTAGGCCCCCCCCTTTGGAGGATGTGGGGTAAAACTGAAAATTCCAAGCTTCTAAGCATGGTTTGGTCTTTCTGGTGCCATCCAGAAAGAGTCATCCAGGAACCCACCCAGAGTCACCTCATTAGAACAGAAGATGCACTCCTAGTGCTGTCATTATTTAGGAATTCACAAGGGTTTTAAGGAGCCCTGTGTCAGTGATAGGTCCAAGACAAATATTAGAACAAGAGATGTTCCTAGTGTTTGTATCACTTAGGAAATTACAATGGTTTTAGGAGCTCTGTGCCAGAAACTGGGGGCAGAGACCAATATATATATTTTCTATTATTTCACAATATTCTGCTATGGAAGAACCAGCCAAGCCTTCATCTTCCATTCCTTAATTAATAATATGAACTCATGGATTCCTACTTTATTTGGTGGGTTATGATCTATTTCTATCGTTTGATGCTCAGATTTTTCCTGGTTTGCCCAATGGGAGCAGCTTCAGGCTGGTTCTTTGCTACATGCACTGATCATTATTTTGAGCATTCCTTACACTTTGGAACAACATGATATTCCAGGCTCAAGTTTTGCTTTCCTATCCTAGCAGTAGAATCAGGCATTTCTCCATGGAGTCTTGGATTTTTTTTTATCTTCCTTATAATTGAGGTATGATTTACAAAGAATCATATGCAAAGATATTAATGTTTAGTTTAATGAGTTTTAGCAGTTGTATACATCTGTGTAACTATTACCACGAACATGATATATAGAACATTTCTATCATCTAAGAAAGTTTACTCATGCATCTTTCTATCCAATCCTTCTCCCTTCCCCCAAACAAGAGGCAACTTTTTTTTTTTTTTTAACTTCTGCTACCATGGATTAGTTTTGTGTAGTCTTCTACTTCATATACATGGAATCCTACATTAAGGATTTTTTTGGTTTGGTTTCTGTATCAGTCTGAGTCTAGTCATGAGAGAGAACCTACATAGTAATTTGAATAGCGAACATTTAATACAAAGAGTTACTAACTATAGCAGGAAAATGGAGTAATGAGGCTAGTAAGAAGTAAAGAGAAATTGGGAATAGCAGTTATACAGAGAAGACACTACTAGATTGAGTGAAATAGTGTGTCCAAGGAAGAGTGCTTCCCCCAACCCACAGCTGACATCCAGGCTTTGTTGGAAAGGGCATGGCCATGACTCACTTGAATGGCAGAGAAATTGCTGAAATGCCACACTGAAAGAACATTCTGGAAATATGCCTTCCAGAATTGCTGGAAATCTGCCCTGCCAAGGAAACCTATACAAAGGGAAGCGTCTCACTAAAGGTACTCTACCATAAAACCACCAGAAGGAGGGTGTTTGGTGAAGGTGCTGGTTGCCGGGTACTCTTGGCTACTCTGTAGCCCACGGGGCAGGGCATTGGATAAGTTGCACATGAGGTAGTAACCTGATGTTGGAGAAGCTGCCTTTGCTATAGGAACCAGGTGCTAGAGAAATCCTGTGCACTGTAGGAGTCTGCTGCGCAAGCACAATGGAACACAAAAACAAAATTTTCCTTCTGCAAAGTCTCTCCAGTGACTTTTGATAAAGCTAAACATTGTGTCAGCTGGCAAAGGAAAAAATATTTAAAGGTCTCAGATCCATTTTCACAGAGCAGGCAAAAAAGGATGAATTTGGGGCCGAGAGTCAAAAAGTTATTAGTGCAGGTCACATTTTCTTTGGAATCTCCTAATTTTTGGTTGTATGCTAGGCATTTTGTATAAAAGAATAGTAGAGACCTAGATAAATAATGTTCACCTCCAGAAAGGGGCATGCTGCTACTTCTGCCCTATAACTAGATAGAGTAGGAGGCTCAGTCCTTCTGATTTATCTTTGACCTGTGACTGGGCTTTGTTATTGTTTAGTTAATTTCATTTCACCATTGGCTTCAAATATATTGAGGGTGGTGTCAGGACTTTTTAAAAAATTTTTTATTGTTA
>NW_027780061.1:0-290 GCF_054177405.1 Leptonychotes weddellii | reverse complement strand
GACAGAGAGAGACACAGCGAGAGAGGGAACACAAGCAGGGGGAGTGGGAGAGGGAGAAGCAGGCTTCCCGCTGAGCAGGGAGCCCGATGCGGGGCTCGATCCCAGGACCCTGGGATCATGACCTGAGCCGAAGGCAGACGCTTAACGACTGAGCCACCCAGGCGCCCTGAAAGAATTTTCTTAAAAGAAGAAATTAGAACACAAAAAGAGAAGGAAGAAGAGACGTGGCAGGAAGAGAGCCGGCGGCTGAGCGGACACGAAGCCACGGCCACGTGGCCAAGGGGGCCGTG
>NW_027780060.1:0-290 GCF_054177405.1 Leptonychotes weddellii | reverse complement strand
TTATATAGCATATTCCTTCTGAGTAGTAAACAATCACTAATTGTTTTAAAAGATGATACAATAAGAAACAATACAGAACTGTATACCTAGCATTATTACAACACTTTAACATTTTTTATTTTAGAATAGTTTTAGATTTATCAAAAAGATGTGAAGATAGTATCATGAGTTTCTATATAATCCAAACCCAGTTTCTCCTCCCATTAGCATTTTTCTTTGGCATGGTACATCTGTGACAATTAGGTAACCCATACTGATACATTATTATGAACTAAAGTTCGTGGTTTCTT
>NW_027780059.1:0-290 GCF_054177405.1 Leptonychotes weddellii | reverse complement strand
GGCTGCATCAATATTCACTGGAAGCTACTTAGTTTTTAGTTGTAAAAATATGTATTTAAGATAAGATATGAATTACATAAAAAAGTCCCCGATAGTCAACCAAGAGAGGAAGACACTCTGTTCAACAGCAGCAGGATACACATTTTTCTCAAGCTCTCATGGAACATCCACTGATATAGACCATGCCTTATTTTTTTTTAATTTTTTATTGTTATGTTAATCATCATACATTACATCTTTAGTTTTTGATGTAGTGTTCCATGATTGTTTGTGCATAACACCCAGTGCTC
>NW_027780058.1:0-290 GCF_054177405.1 Leptonychotes weddellii | reverse complement strand
CAGAGGTGGTATATATGAAAACAGTTTGATAAGTATGCGTGGAGGTATTTTTCAGCCAGGAATGTCCATTGGACAGCAGGCTTTATGTGAGAAGGCTTCATGGAGTATGAAAGGAAGTGTGAACCCTGTTCGTCCTAGTCCCTTGTCAGGCTTTCATCTTCTCCTCCTGCATGCCTCATCTCTACCCCACATAATATTTTTCTTCTCTCTAATTTTCATGGAAATTTAACACTTCCAAATATCTATGTAGAATACTAAAATTAAAATAAAAATAAGAAGATAAAGGGTAT
>NW_027780057.1:0-290 GCF_054177405.1 Leptonychotes weddellii | reverse complement strand
GATCCCAGGACCCTGAGGTCATGACCTGAGCCGAAGGCAGACGCTTACTGACTGAGCCAGCCAGGCAGCTGGAGAAATACATTTCTATTCTTTTTTTTTTTTTTTTTAAAGATTTTATTTATTTATTTGAGAGAGAGAGAATGAGAGAGAGCAAGCACATGAGAGGGGGGAGGGTCAGAGGGAGAAGCAGACTCCCTGCTGAGCAGGGAGCCCGATGCGGGACTCGATCCAGGGACTCCAGGATCATGACCTGAGCCGAAGGCAGTCGCTTAACCAACTGAGCCACCCAG
>NW_027780056.1:0-290 GCF_054177405.1 Leptonychotes weddellii | reverse complement strand
TTTTTCACTAAGCAGAGTTCTTTCAGCTTTCCTCCTTCAGCCTTTGAACAGGTAAGTATCAATGGAATTACACTGAAAGGTTTTCCAGTGTTTTTTTGCCTCCGTCTGTTTCTCACATGCGAGCACCTGAGGCTTCTGGGCTGGTCTAGGACTGTGGGCTTCAAACCTCCCACCAAGCCGAGTGGCCCAAGGCTTCGCGATTCTTTAAATACAAATGAGTGGGGTTGGGGGGCGTGGTGGGCAGACGACTCCCTGCTGGAAGATGGTCGAAGATCAAAATGGAACCAGAC
>NW_027780055.1:0-290 GCF_054177405.1 Leptonychotes weddellii | reverse complement strand
TGTTGTGTGTAGAAATGCAGCTGATTTTTGTGTATTGATTTTGTATACTGTAATTTTGCTGAATTCATTTATTCCAACAGATTTTTTTTTTTATTGTGTGTGTAGTCATAAGGGTTTTAGAGATATAAGATCATGCCATCTGCAAACAGAGCTAATTTTACTACTTCCTTTATGATTTGGAAGCCTTTTATTTCTTTTTCGTGCATAATCACTCTGGCTAGGATATCTAGTAGCATGTTGAGTGCTAGTGATGAGAGTGAGAATCCTTGTCTTTTTCCAGATATTAGGGG
>NW_027780054.1:0-290 GCF_054177405.1 Leptonychotes weddellii | reverse complement strand
CTGGGTGGCTCAGTCGGTTGAGCGACTGCCTTCGGCTCAGGTCATGATCCCAGGGTCCTGGGATCGAGTCCCACATCGGGCTCCCTGCTCTGCGGGGAGCCTGCTTCTCCCTCTCCCACTCCCCCTGCTTGTGTTCCCTCTCTCGCTGTGTCTCTCTCTGTCAAATAAATAAATAAAATCTTAAAAAAAAAAAAAAAGAAGTCTGAGTTTTAGCTCTGCAGGCGCCTCGACAAGCTTCTACATTAAATAATTCCAACTGCTTGTCTTTGTGCTCCCAGCCCTCAAGATAG
>NW_027780053.1:0-290 GCF_054177405.1 Leptonychotes weddellii | reverse complement strand
GCTGGGTCGGGGACCGTCCACTTCTGCCCCAGAGTGGGGTCCAGAGCAAAGCCCGACGTCCTGCTGGCTGGCCCATCACCTCCCTGTTGCCGGGGGTCCTACCTCCTGTGATGTGCTCCCCGGTCAGCCTCCTTGCCCTCGCCCCTCTGGGCCTGGGGTCAGAGGTCAAGGCCCGCCCTCTCCGGGTTCGGCCTGCCTGTGGGGCGCTGGTGTGGCTGTGACCGGCCCCGGCCCTGCACTTGCCGTTCCCGCCTCTGCCCTGCACACCGTGCTCGCTGCGCAATCCCTTC
>NW_027780052.1:0-290 GCF_054177405.1 Leptonychotes weddellii | reverse complement strand
TGTAGTATATTTTGAAATCTAGTATTGTGATACCTCCAGCTTTGTTCCTTCTTAGGATTGCTTTGGCTATTCAGGGTCTTCTGTGGGTCCATACAAACTTTGTATTATTTACTTCTGTGAAAAATGCTGTTGATATTTTGATAGGGATTGCATTGAATCTGTAGATTGCTTTGGATAGTATGGACATTATCAATTCTTCGAATCCATGAACATGGAATATCCTTCCATTTGTTTGTGTCATTTTCAATTTCTTCTATTAGTGTTTTATAACTTTCCAGAGTACAGGTCTT
>NW_027780051.1:0-3566 GCF_054177405.1 Leptonychotes weddellii | reverse complement strand
TGTTTCTCAGAACCCATAGTCTCTCATAGTTCATCTCCCCCTCCGATTTCCGCCCCTTCATTTTTCCCTTCCTACTATCTTCTTTTTTAAAAAATATATAATGTATTATTTGTTTCAGAGGTATAGGGCTGTGATTCATCAGTCTTACACAAAAATCATCATTTCTAACCTAAAATATCTACTAAAAATAATTAATTAAAAATAAAAGCAAGGCTTTCAGAGAAATAGCTGATTCTAGAACTGAGGTTGAAAGAGTATGATTCTGGATCATCTTGTGGGAAAAAAAGGGGGGTCTTTAAAGAATTACAAAGATGTATCTAAAAAATCAGGAGCCAGAATGAAGAAGCTTTCACTGGCCAAATCTGTGACAGGTTGAACATCCCAAATAAGAGAGTGTAATCTATGGAATAGAATAAGAATCTAAGAGCAAAAAAGGATGTAAACAAATGAATAAATAAAGAGAAGGGAAAGCTTTTTTTTTTTTGTATTAGAATGCCAACTGATAATTGAGGAAAGAATGATGGAGTTAGAAAATGACCAATTAGCAACCACCATAGTAATAATTGATTCCAATGTAAATCATCACTGGATGCTAACACTAGTGAATTAGCATTAGAGCAGTAATAGGATATTGACAGTCTCAAAGGATCTCCTTATAAGGTATGCATTACTTTTAAAAAGAGAAAATATAAAGTTACAATGGAGAAATATAATAGACACCACATTAAGTGATCAATGTTAATTTCAACACAAATCACACAAATCAATACAATGTTCCTACTATTGCAATGCACTGGGGAAAAAAAAAAAACTTATATGGTATTTCTGACAGAAAATGAAAAATCAACAATCACTAGAAACATCAAACAAAATACAAAATAAGTGCCATGCACTCTTCAAAAATGTCAAGGTCATAAAAGAAAAAAAGAACAATTCTAGATTGAAGAAGACTAAAAATATATGATGACTCATTACTAATTACTAAGTAATGTATGATCAGATCTTAAACAGATCTTAAAAATGTACACACAACCACATACATACACATGATTATAAATATGTGCATATATATATATAGTGAGATAATATAATAAAGCAAATGTGGTAAAATGTTAATTGCAGAATCTGAATAAAATGTGTATGTTTGTTCTTTTATATGACTCTTGCAAACTTTCTCTGAGTCTTAAATTATTTTAAAAGTTAAATCCTGCGACTTTGCTGAATTCCTGTATCAGGTCTACCAATTTTTTGATGGTATATATACACCTCTGTGTGTGTATGTACGTATGTGTCTTTTCTATCATTCATCAGGTTATGGACATTTAGGTTCTTTCCAAAATATGGCTATTGTTGACAATGCTGTTATAAGCATCAGCATGCATGCATCCCTTCAGATCAGTATTTCTGTATCCTTTGGGTAAACACCTAGTAGTGTAATTGCTGGATCATATGGTAGAGTTCTATTTTGAACTTTTTGAAGAACCTCCATATTATTTTTCAGAGTGGTTGTACCATTTTGCATTCCCACCAACAGTGATACACACACACACACATACACACGAATAATAGCCAGCAAAAAGAATGAAATCTTGCCATTTGCAATGACGTGGATGGAACTAGAAGGTATTATGCTAGGTGAAATAAGTCAGTTAGAGAAAGATAAATACCATGTGATTTCACTCATATGTGGAATTTAAGAAACAAAACAAATGAACAAAGAGAAAAAAAGAGAGAGGCAAATCAAGTAACTGACTCTTAACAATAGAAAACAAATTGATGGGGGGCACCTGGGTGGCTCAGTTGGTTAAGCAACTGCCTTCGGCTCAGGTCATGATCCTGGAGTCCCGGGATCGAGTCCCGCATCGGGCTCCCTGCTCGGCGGGGAGTCTGCTTCTCTCTCTGACCCTAACCCCTCTCATGTGCTCTCTCTCATTCTCGCTCTCGCTCTCTCAAATAAATAAATAAATTTAAAAAAAAAAAAAAAGAAAAGAAAACAAACTGATGGTTGCCAGAGGGAAGTTGGGGGGGGGATGGGTTAAATAGGTGGTGGGGATTAAGGAATGCACTTGTGATGAGCACTGTGTGTTGTATGGAAGTGTTGAATCACTATACTGTACACTTAAAACTAATATTACACTGGATGTTAATAACTAGAATTTAAATAGAGCAATGTAAATTTTATTTTATTTTTAATTTTTCTACAGATTTATTCATTTATTTGAGAGAGAGCACGCAGGAGTTGGGAAAGGGCAGAGGGACAGAATCTCAAGCAGACTCAACCCTGACAACAGAGCCCAATGTGGGCTTGATCCCACAACCCTGAGATCATGACCTGAGCAGTAATCATGAGGCAGACACTTAACCAACTGAGCCACCCAAGTGCCCCAGAGCAACTAAAATTTTAAAAGAAAATGATAGCTGAAAGAGAAATTAAGGAATCAATCAATTTATAATTGCACCAAAAACAATAAGATATCTAGGTTAAATCTAACCAAGAAGGTGAAAGACCTTTACTCTGAAAACTATAAAACACTGATGAAAGAAAGTGAAGATGACACAAAGAAATGGAAAAATAATCCATGCTGATGGATTGGAAGAACAAATATTGTTAAAATGTCTATACTACACAAAGCAATCTACACATTTAATGTGATCCTTACCAAAATGCTAATAGCATTTTTCACAGGACTAGAACAAATAATCCTAAAATTTGTATGGAATAACAAAAGACCCCAAATAGCCAAAGCAACCTTGAAAAAGAAAGCAAAGCTAGAGGCATCACAATTCTGGACTTCAAGCCATATTACAAAGCTGTAGTGATCAAAACAGTATAATACTGACACAGACATAAACATATAGACCAGTAGAACAGAATAGAAAATCCAGAAATGAACCCACACCTATAATTAATCCTTGACCTAGCAGCAAAGAATATCCAATGGGAAAAAAGTCTCTTCAACAAATGGTGTTGGGAAAACTGGACAGCTACATGCAGAAGAATGAAACTGGACTACTTTCTTACATCATACACAAAAATAAATTCAATGCATGAAAGACCTACATGTTAGATTTGACACCATAACACCCTAGAGGAGAAGAGCAGCAGTAACCTCTTTGACATCAGCCACAGCAACTTCTTTCTAGGTATGTCTCCTGAGACAAGGGAAACAAAAGCAAAAATAAACTACTGGGACTTCATCAAAATGAAAAGCCTCTGCACAACAAAGGAAACAATCAACAAAACTAAAAGGCAACCTACTGAATGGGAGAAGAAATTTGCAAATGGCCTGTTTTCCTTGATCTTGGGAGGGGTCCTCTCTGCCTCTAGGACAAAAATGTTTGTTTCATTCCCCAGATTAGGGAAGTTCTCAGCTACCATTTGCTCAAATATATCTTCTAGTCCACTCTCTCTCTCCACCCCCTCCAGGATTCCAATAATTCTGACATTGGAACGTTTCATAGTGTCACTTATTTCTCTGATTCTATTTTTGTGGATTCTGAGTTGTTTTTCCCTGGCCTCCTCTTTTCCCTTTTTATCTATTAAATTGTCTTCCAGGTCACTAATT
>NW_027780050.1:0-290 GCF_054177405.1 Leptonychotes weddellii | reverse complement strand
TATCAAGTCTTTTTTTTTTTTTTTAAAGATTTTATTTATTTATCTGTTTGAGAGAGAGAGAGGGAGAGAATGAGTAAGGCAGAGGGGGAGAGAGAATCTCAAGCAGACTCCATGCTCAGCACAGAGCCGGATGCGGGGCTCGATCCCACAACCCTAAGATCATGACCTGAGCCAAAATCAAGAGTCGATGCTCAACCAACGGAGACACGCAGGTGCCCTGACATGTCCGTCTTTTTATTTCTGTCCAAGAGGGTCTATGGTAAAAATTCCATAGGCAGGAATAACACTTT
>NW_027780049.1:0-290 GCF_054177405.1 Leptonychotes weddellii | reverse complement strand
TATGGTTTGGCTTCCTCTCTTTGTTTATCTTATTTTATTTTTCATTCCCTCCCCTTATGTTCATCTCCTTTATTTCTTAAATTCCACATATGAGTGAAATCATATGGTATTTGTCTTTCTCTGACTTATTTCATTTAACATAATAAACTCTAGTTCTATTCACATCATTGCAAATGGGAAGATTTAATTCTTTTTTTTTCTTTTAAAGATTTTATTTATTTGACAGAGAGAGATACAGCGAGAGAGGGAACACAAGCAGAGGGAGTGGGAGAGGGAGAAGCAGGCTTCCC
>NW_027780048.1:0-290 GCF_054177405.1 Leptonychotes weddellii | reverse complement strand
CTGGCTGATACCAGGTTTCTAACATGGCAACTGGAGGGTCAGGGAATGAAAGGGGGGGGGCGGGCTAGAGCCACGGACTGCACTTCCCCCTCACCCATTATGGAGTTGAGGGTAGATTCCGAACCCGACTCTCAGACAGGGTCAGTGGTCAGTAGCAAGGGGGTAAGGTGGGGCGATATGGGTTCCAGGGCTGACAGTGGTGACCTTGAAAGGTGACCCTAGAGACAACAGTGACCAGAAGTCTAGGAGTGAGATACATCCCAGACCCCACTTATGAGACTTGGGCTTGG
>NW_027780047.1:0-290 GCF_054177405.1 Leptonychotes weddellii | reverse complement strand
GTCATACATAGCTTAACAAAAAAAGGAGAGAAAAATGAAAAGTAATGGAATCAGGCATGACAAAATTAAGTAAAAATTATGAGTGTTTTGAGAGCTTTTAATTGAGTTGAAATATTATTTTAGCTTTACTTTAATTACTATATAAGTACTTGTAGGTAGGATTGTCAATCCCAGAGTAAAAACAATGAAAAGAGGGGGGGAGGGGAAAGATGGCGGAGGAGTAGGGGACCTTATTTCAACTGGTCCCCGGAATTGAGCTGGATACCTACCAGACCACTCTGAGCACCCGC
>NW_027780046.1:0-290 GCF_054177405.1 Leptonychotes weddellii | reverse complement strand
TTTTTTTTAAAGATTTTATTTATTTATTTGACAGAGAAAGACACAGCGAGAGAGGGAACACAAGCAGGGGGAGTGGGAGAGGGAGAAGCAGACTCCCCGCCGAGCAGGGAGCCCGATGCGGGACTCGATCCAGGGACTCCAGGATCATGACCTGAGCCGAAGGCAGTCGCTTAACCAACTGAGCCACCCAGGCGCCCCATGAGATAAGGAACTTAAAGAGTGCTTTCAGGCACCCTTTTTCTAGGAGCATGGAGTGACCAGGAATCTCTGCAAGCTTGGGAAACGCTGTT
>NW_027780045.1:0-290 GCF_054177405.1 Leptonychotes weddellii | reverse complement strand
TTCTTTCCTTTAAAAAAAAAAAATACAGTCGAGTAAGATACTCGGTTTCCAGGAGGGAAAGGCATGACACCCGCTGTGGGGGGGACGGGCCGCACCACGGCTGCTCCGAGCTCTGCGATGCTCAAACATCCAAGGGCTGCCGGAGACCCAGGTCTGGGGCTCAGAGATGAAGCCGGGAAAACAGGGCTACACGCTTCAGATAAGTCAGTATTTCATTTCTTCCCACACCCCCCTCACAAGATGATGCGCCCTGGAATCCCCTTCTGGGATGGAGACACTGAGGCTAGCTG
>NW_027780044.1:0-290 GCF_054177405.1 Leptonychotes weddellii | reverse complement strand
TGGGTGTTATGCACAAACAATGAATCATGGAACACTACTTCTAAAACTAATGATGTAATGTATGGGGATTAACATAAGAATAAAAAAAAAAAAGACAATTCCATTTATAATAGCATCAAAACTACAAAGCATTGCAGCAATAAATAAAAGACCTAAATGGAAGATACGCTATATTCATGAATTGGAAGACTCAACATTATTAAGGTGTCAGTTCTTTCTAAAATGACCTAGAGATTCAACACAATCCGTCATAATTCCAGGAGACTTTTTTGAAGAAACCGACAGACTCT
>NW_027780043.1:0-290 GCF_054177405.1 Leptonychotes weddellii | reverse complement strand
GAAAAACTGCAAATAATTTGAGCTGCTCTTCATGGAAGTGTCTGGCTGCTAAGTACAGAATAAGACCCGTGGCTGGAGGCATTCATGCAAAGACTGAATCGGTATGGGGCAAGGATGTAGGAATCTCTGAGCTCTGTGGAGGGCAAGGTAGGACTTCTCGAAGTTGAACGTGCAGAAAAACCACCTGGGAATCCTGTTAATGTGCAGACTGTAATTCAATAGGTCTGGAATGCAGCCGGAGGATTTGCATTTTTTTTTTTTTTTACTGATTTTTTTTTTTTTTTTTTATT
>NW_027780042.1:0-290 GCF_054177405.1 Leptonychotes weddellii | reverse complement strand
GGTCTTTAAAACGCGAAATCATGCTTTACTCCCCTCCGCTAGTGCCAGATTCCAGTACCTTCCAAAGATTCCCACTCCTCCTTTACTTCTAAGTATTTGCTGGGAGTGTTTCATTGGTGCTCACGAGTAAGACAGGTCAACCCACGGTGTCCTTTCTTCTATTTTGTTCCTACACTTTTCTCTCCTCCCCCCAGGTGCATCTTCTGGCCACCATTCCCTCTGGGAGCATCTCTGCCACCTGCTCTGGTTATTGCTTAATCCTCTGGGCACCATAGAGATTCCACTGTCCC
>NW_027780041.1:0-290 GCF_054177405.1 Leptonychotes weddellii | reverse complement strand
GCAAAATAATTAATAGATCTTTTTCAATTGCATGCAGTTGGAAACTTGTAACTGAATGAATGATGACCCTGACTGGAGTCAGTATCTTTGGTTGGCCTTGAAATTTTCAAAGATTACTTATAGAAACAATATTTATATCTATTTTCTTAGTTTCCTAAATACAATGTTGTTGTTTCAGTGTGGATTTTGGTGTTAGAAACGACTGAGTTTAGCACAGATCATGAGAGATTCTTGCTGGGTAACTTTCAGCAAATTATTGGACCTCTCTAATACTCAAATTCTCCCTTGTC
>NW_027780040.1:0-3566 GCF_054177405.1 Leptonychotes weddellii | reverse complement strand
TGTTTCAGAGGTACAAGTCTGTGATTCAACAGTCTTACACAATTCACAGCACTTACCATAACACATACCCTCCCCAATGTCTATCACCCAGCCACCCCATCCCTCCCATCCCCCACCACTCCTGCAACCCTCAGTTTGTTTCCTGAGATTAAGAATTCTTCATATCAGTGAGGTCATATGATACATGTCTTTCTCTGATTGACTTATTTCGCTCAGCATAATACCCTCCAGTTCCATCCACGTCATTGCAAATGGCAAGATTTCATTCCTTTTGATGGCTGCATAATATTCCATTGTATTATATATACCACATCTTCTTTAACAGTCAAAGAGCAACTATAGATGGGTCCTTTGTCTGGAGCTAGTCCAACAGAGTTAGATTAGAAGGGATATTGGGTAAATTCCTTGAAAGGTGGAAGACATAAATCAAATAACTTCTAATAAAAGCTTGCATTTTTGGCACTCCCTTTAATAACAACAAAACAACTTCATCAAATTATTGTCATATATTTGACAATAGTAAAATAATGTCATATTTTTCCATAAAATAGAAAAATAGAAACTATCAAGACAAAACAAAAATAAAATAAAATCTCCTATTAGTTTACTATGCAGATATAACAATAATTATTTCCATGTTTTATCCATCAGAAAGCCTATCTATGCAAATATTTATGTGCCAGTGATTTGTTCAACAATGATACCAAGCATAAGCATTTTGTAACCTTTTTAAAAATTCAATAAAAAATGGCAACTATTAAATGTCATTTATTATTTTTTTTTAAAGATTTTATTTATTTATTTGAGAGAGAATGAGAGAGAGCACATGAGAGGGGGGAGAGTCAGAGGGAGAAGCAGACTCCCTGCCAAGCAGGGAGCCCGATGCGGGACTCCATCCAGGGACTCCAGGATCATGACCTGAGCCGAAGGCAGTCGCTTAACCAACTGAGCCACCCAGGCACCCAAATGTCATTTATTCTTAAAATAAAATGAATTAAGCTATCTTTGTATATAAGTTATCTTTTCTGACACAGAATAACAAGGTTTTTCTGTAAGGAAATTAAGGTTTTTTTCAACGAAGGCTTAACTTTCTTTTAATGAAGATTTTAGTCTATTTAAAATGATGGCAGGATGGGGTGCCTGGGTGGCTCACTTGGTTAAGCCTCTGACTCTTGATTTCAGCTCAGGTCATGATATCAGGGTCCTGAGATCGAACCCAATGTTGGCTCCACGCTGGGCATGGAGTCTGCTTGAGTCTCTCTCCTTCTGCCTCTGCCCCTACCCTATCCCTTCTCAAAAAAAAAAAAAAAACAAACCTTAAAATGATGGCAGGGTTGGAAATTTTATTTTGATTTTCTTTAAGGAGTATAGTATCCATTATATGTTACCTTTTCAGTGATGACACGCATTTAGCACGAGGTAGAGGGTTTCACAAAAATCTCTGGGAGGGGCGATTTGAGGAAAGTCAACTGTATTATGTTTCCTGAAGGGTAGAATTTTCTTGTTTACTAATTTTATTCAAACTCAGTGCTTGCACCCTATGAAATAAACATTGAAGGAATTAAAAACCAACAAAGAAAGAAATTATGAAATCTATTTTTAAAGGAGTTTAAATAAGAAGTGGTTTGTATCAGTATCCAATTACATCTATGATTTACATTTTTAACTTCCTCAAGTTACTTATTTATGATTATGCTTCTTTAAAGTAATGAAGTTGGAAAAAAAGTAATGAAGTTGGAATGTGTTAATAAAGAAAACTCTGAGATAGGGAAACTATATTTTTGAATAATCTAAGTAAACTTTCGTGTATAGAGTCTCAATCTGAGTGAGGTGTTCTATAACCAGCTCCACCCATTCTCAAGCAGCTGTATCCCCACCTGTGATGATGGCTGTTCATAATTCACTAAAATCTTTCACTATTGAAACTTCAAAACAAAGGATACCTATAATCAATGGATAATAATTAAACAGAAAACACCTGTATTGGCACCATGGTTCTATAAGCTATACCTTGATATGTGAGATTTCTAATTTATAGGTTTTGAACTTTTTTCCCTTTGATGCACATGTGGATATCTCTATACTCATTGTAGGTGATTAATAGGTGTTTAGTTGATCAAAAGATCAATAGTTGATTAGGTAAATATATGTACCAGATAACAGGATTATTGTTTAACTAGTTCAATTAAAAAAAAAAAACTTTTGTTTTTATTTGGTTTTTAATATGCTTTACAAAAATTTATAATTTTCTTCCCTGTCTTAAAATATTTAGTCAGAGAATACAATTTATTATTACAGGTTTTAAAATTTCCTATTTACTTATCGTTTTAAATTTATGACCGTTGTGTGAGAAAACAGTACCAGCCTCAGGATTTTCCTCAGAAGCATCTTTGTGAAATTCTTTGATCCCACTTTGAATGTTTGGAATCTTTCTCCTCACTGTAGAATACTGCACACATTTAGGTCCATACTTACCACCTTTAAGTAGGAGGGAATTTCCTAACCAAGATTTTATGTAGCAGATGTCTGAGTCCTTTGATCATGCTAGTTGATTGTGACAGGCTAGCTCTCAAACTTTCTCTCTCCTTACAAGTAAGTGGTGAAAATTCCATACCATAATTCAGGAATCATTCATCCCAACGATTCCATTGTCAATTATGATATGTTTATCCTCATTGGCATCCCTGGCCTGAAGGAGATGCACATGTGGATCTCCATCTCCTTCTGCCTGATGTACCTGGGGGTTGTGTCAAGAAATGTTATCCTGATCCTCGTGGTGGCAGTCGAATGCAGTCTTCATGAACCCATGTACCTCTTCCTCTCCATGTTGGCTTTTTGGGATCTGATGCTATCCACATCCACAGTACCCAAAGCCCTGAGCATCTTCTGGTTTGATGATGTGGACATCTCTTTTGGTGGTTGTGTAACCTATCTCTTCTTTATGCATTTTGCCTTTGTAGTGGAGTCAGGCATTCTCTTGGCCATGACTTTTGATCGTTATGTGGCCATCTGCTACCCACTGATGTATACCACCATTCTTAGCCATGGTGTCATCAGCAAAATAGGGGGTGCTGTAGTGCTCAGGAGTTTTGCAACTGTTTTCCCCATTATCTTCCTAGTGAAGCATCTGCCTTCTGCTGGACAAACATCATTGCCCACACATTTTGTGAACACTTGGGGCTGGCAAAGCTGGCTTGTGCTGATATCACCATCAACATTTGGTATGGAATCTCTGTGCCATTACTCAGTGTTGTGCTAGATATGGTGACAATAGTCATCTCCTATGGGCTTATTCTCCGGGCAGTCTTCAGGTTGCCATCCCACGATGCGTGAATGAAATCCCTTAGCACGTGTGGTTCCCATATCTGTGTCATCCTCATGTTCTACCTTCCAGGGATTTTTACTGTCATTGCTCAGCACTTTGGTCAAAAAATCCCCAAACACTGTATGGAGGTTCCTCAAAAAGTTGAAAATAGAGCTACCCTACGATCCAGCAATTGCACTACTGGGTATTTACCCCAAAGATACAAAAGTAGGGATCCGAAGGGGTACGTGCACCCCGATGT
>NW_027780039.1:0-290 GCF_054177405.1 Leptonychotes weddellii | reverse complement strand
TGCGAGTGTGTGCATGTGTGTGTGCATGTTGTGTATGTATGTGTACATATGTAAGTGTGTTTATATGTGCAAATATGCAAGTGTGTGTATGTGTGTGTGTGTAAGCGAGTGTGTGTGTTATGCATGCGTGTGGGTATGCATCTTTCAAGAGAGGTGATGATAGCTGATCAAGGGGGCAGAAACCTGTCCTGGGAGTGGACGGGGCGACAGAAGGGGGAGCATCTGGGTCTTGGTCCTCATGACCCAGCTGGATCTGGGATCCACCCACAGCCATAGTCACCATGGATGGG
>NW_027780038.1:0-290 GCF_054177405.1 Leptonychotes weddellii | reverse complement strand
GTGTAAGAAAGTGGTCCAGTTTCATTATTTTGCATGTAGTTGTCCAGTTTTCCCAATACCAGTTGTTGAAGAGACTTTTTCCCATTTCATATTCTTGCCTCCTTTGTTGAAGACTAATTGACCATATAATCGTGGGTTTAGTTCTGGGCTCTGTGCTGTTCAATTGATCTATGTGTCTATTTTTGTACCAGTACCATACCGTTTTGATTACTACAGCTTTATAGTGTATCTTGAAATCTGGGATTCTGATACCTCCAGCTTTGCTTTTCTTTCTCAAGATTGCTTTGGCT
>NW_027780037.1:0-290 GCF_054177405.1 Leptonychotes weddellii | reverse complement strand
CCTGAGCCACTTGGCCCCTGAAGCTCAGTTTTCTCATCCATAAAATGGGGATGGATACCACCACCTGTGTCCAGGGCAAGCTGGAGGATTCTAAGAGTACCAATATCCACGACACACTAGTCCAGTGCCTGGCACACATATAGATGCCCAATGAAATGTTCCCGGTTTTTGTAACTATTGGGAAGCAACCAGAGAATACCGAAAGAAAAAGACAGAGAGCCTGGCAATCTACTAGAAAACATGTCTCTGAAAGGCTCATGTTCCATATTCCTTTTTCTCCTTGGAGAAAT
>NW_027780036.1:0-290 GCF_054177405.1 Leptonychotes weddellii | reverse complement strand
TTTTATTTATTTATTTGAGAGAGAGAGACTGAGAGAGAGAGCACATGAGAGGGGGGAGGGTTGGGAGGGTCAGAGGGAGAAGCAGACTCCCTGCCGAGCAGGGAGCCCGATGCGGGACTCGATCCAGGGACTCCAGGATCATGACCTGAGCCGAAGGCAGTCGCTTAACCAACTGAGCCACCCAGGCGCCCTTTTTTTTTTTTTTTTTACAGATGGTTCTTTGAAAAGTCATGTGGGCAAGGATTGTGTGTTGCTTCATAAATTTTAAACACTGAAGTAGTGGCTCTATC
>NW_027780035.1:0-290 GCF_054177405.1 Leptonychotes weddellii | reverse complement strand
TTTCTGGCACCAAGTGAGGGACTAATAAGCCCTTGCTGGGTGAATGTGCAAAGAAGATGCCCACAAATGTAGCCCCAAAAGACATGGGCCCCACACACTGATGAAGGGACCTCAGCTGCACAAGAGAGCAGGCGGGGGCTGAGCAGGTGGCCGTGCCCGAAGAATCACCATCTCCCCCTTGCAGTTGACCCTGACCTGCTACCCATCCATTCTCCATCCTCCTCAGCCCCACCCTCTGCTCTTTTCAAGGTTCTGATAGCAAAGAAAAAAAGGAATTCTAGTGCTCCCTC
>NW_027780034.1:0-290 GCF_054177405.1 Leptonychotes weddellii | reverse complement strand
TCTATCCTCCCGAATATCGCCTCGGATTCACTTCTGCGCACGTCCTACCTTCCAGAAAGTGGTCGCTTTTCTGATGAGAGAGTTGTTGCTCTTCTTTTCTTCGATCTCCTGTTGAGTTTGTAGGTGTTCAGAATGGTTTGATCCCTATCCAGCTGAATTCCTGAGAGGAGATGAAATCCAGGTCTCCTACTCCTCCGCCATCTTGCTCCGCCCCCTTCATACTTTCCTTCCAAATTTGACTCAAACCAAGCTCATATTCTGCCACTTCTGTGTTCTGTTTGTTTTTGTTT
>NW_027780033.1:0-290 GCF_054177405.1 Leptonychotes weddellii | reverse complement strand
GGGAGAGGGAGAGGCAGGCCTCCCGCTGAGTAGGGAGCCTGACGCAAGGCTCGATCCCAGGACCCTGGGACCATGACCTGAGCCGAAGGCAGACGCCCAACCGACCGAGCCACTGAGGCACCCCTATTTTTTATTATTTTTTTAAAGATTTTATTTTTTTATTTGAGAGTGAGAAAGCACAAGGGGGGGAGGGGCAGAGGGAGAGAGGGAGAAGAAGACCCTCCCCTGAGCAGGTAACGGGAGCCAGGTGCTGGGCTGGATCCCAAGACCCTGAGATCATGACCTGAGCC
>NW_027780032.1:0-290 GCF_054177405.1 Leptonychotes weddellii | reverse complement strand
TTCCTTTCTGTCTGTAGTTGAATAATATTGCACGGCAGAGACGAGTGACGTTAGAGTTTTTCAGGGTCTTCCCTTTGGTGACCCTTTGGTGACCCTTTGGTGACCACGATCCTTCTGTATGTCCTTACTCCCCAGCACCAGACAAACCTTATTCATGTGCAAATACACAGTGCCTCTTAGTGTGAACTTAAATACCATCGTTTCTCCTTGGAATGTGGCTCATGGAACAGTCCTATATTTAAGCATATTTTCGGACTTTGAAAGGAGATGATGTTCTTTAAGGCATTTAA
>NW_027780031.1:0-290 GCF_054177405.1 Leptonychotes weddellii | reverse complement strand
CTGGCTGATACCAGGTTTCTAACATGGCAACTGGAGGGTCAGGGAATGAAAGGGGGGGGGCGGGCTAGAGCCACGGACTGCACTTCCCCCTCGCCCATTATGGAGTTGAGGGTAGATTCCGAACCCGACTCTCAGACAGGGTCAGTGGTCAGTAGCAAGGGGGTAAGGTGGGGCGATATGGGTTCCAGGGCTGACAGTGGTGACCTTGAAAGGTGACCCTAGAGACAACAGTGACCAGAAGTCTAGGAGTGAGATACATCCCAGACCCCACTTATGAGACTTGGGCTTGG
>NW_027780030.1:0-290 GCF_054177405.1 Leptonychotes weddellii | reverse complement strand
CCTGGGTGGCTCAGTCGTTAAGCGTCTGCCTTCGGCTCAGGTCATGATCCCAGGGTCCTGGGATCGAGTCCCACATCGGGCTCCCTGCTCAGCGGGAAGCCTGCTTCTCCCTCTCCCATTCCCCCTGCTTGTGTTCCTGCTCTCGCTCTCTCTCTCTCTGTCAAATAAATAAATAAAATCTTTAAAAAAAAAAAAAAAAAAGCCAGGAGCCACTTGACCCATGCCAACCACATACTGTTTCTCTCCTTGGAATTTGGAAATAAAAGTGAAAACTTTAATCAACCTCAAAT
>NW_027780029.1:0-3567 GCF_054177405.1 Leptonychotes weddellii | reverse complement strand
AAAAAAAAGCCCCCCCCCGCCCCGCCCACCCCACACACACACACCGGTTACAGGCTGTTTTCCTGCCAGCTTCCTGCCTGGCTTGAGGATCATCGGGGAGGTCTGACCCTGACTCCTTGCCTGGATGGCACAGCAGGGGAGAAACGCTGAAGCAGGAAGGCCTTGGGTAGGATTAGGGGCCATCAAGCAGATTAAACGGTGCTACCCTTTATTTTCCTTACATTACATGGCTCATGGCCCTGCTTACTCTTACCTCCTTGCCTCATCCAGTCTTAAAGACTGACAGATTAATATACTATATGAAAAACTTATTGAAAAGGCATTACTTGGGGAGAAAGTGATTGCAGCCCCTCTCAGCGCTACTCTTACTCCAGTTTGCAGCTCCCTAGACACACATCCCTACAACCTGCGTCTCCTTTGGGCCACACCTCTGCCTCAGTCATCCTTCTGTGGTCCACCGCCACCCTCCTTACGGCTCCCACCCCTCCACACGCCACTGCCTACTCAGGAGGATCAGATCTCTAACAGTGACATGGTTCTTAACTTTGGGGCTGAGAAACTGGACTAAGTCTATGGATTTCTGGCACCACCCCCCCCCCCCCCAGGAAACGCACAGTATAAACATACACACAAAATGCTATATACCATTTCAGGGGATTAATGGGATTAAGGCATGACATCCTTTATAGAGATGCATATCAATCTAGAACTGAAATCTAGGACTGACTTAAGTCTACCATAGTCCTAGAACTTTCTATGGAAGAATTTTAAATCGGTTTTCCTGCTGAGTTTCTAAAGGTTTCCAATTTCCCAATAATTCTTGTGGTCAGAGGTATATGCTTATTACAGTTCTCAATAGAGTCTGCTGAATGAATTTATTTAAAAAATAGGTCAAATTTTGACCGAGATATTGTTAAATTAAGGAAGGCAATGAATACTAATTTTAAAATGAGGTTTAAAGAAGAGAATGAGACATTTTTTATAAAGTTAAGGTAAAAAACAAGAGTTTTCCAGAGATGATACTGGGAAGAAAAAAAAAAATCTGAAAAATGCATTATGTAGGAGCTCCTGGCCCTCCTGGAGCTAAAAGTTATGTTAAATCCATATCATTTTTACATTATGTTAAATTTCTTAGCTTTTTTCTCTGGTTTTGAATTTCCTACTTGTGTTTCAGATACATACCCAGGAAGAGAATATATTTGCTTCAAATAGAGGTTTGGAATGAATATTTTCATCTTTTTCAATTATTCTAATGAGTTTTTCCTCCTCCTTGGATGTTGAAGGCTTCTAGGGCACAGAAACACAAAGGACCTGTTAGCGGAGCTGGTGTGTGACCCAGAGGCATGGCAAGTTCCCCGGAGCAATGTCTGAAGCTTTAATCTTCAATTTGCATTAGTCATTCAACAAGCATTTTCGAAGACTTACAGCAAACAATGTGTGAGAAATCAGTGGGGATGGGGAAGTGGAGACCAGGGTAAACAACAGTGAGAGAAACAAGAAGGATGTCTTCTAGACCCAGGAATTCACAGCACAGTAGGAGAGATGGACCAGAAAATAATTATGGTATGCATGATTGATGTTGGCAAAGAGGTGTGTTCCAAAAGCTCCGTGCACCCAGAAAAGGGCTCTGAATTCTGCCTCGACATTCAGGGAAGTTTTTACATAGAAAGTGATATCTGAAGACCGAACAAGACTTTGTAACATAGAGAGGAAAGGGCCAGAACTAAGGCCACAAGACGAGGAAAAGAGGGAATGCATTACACATTTAAAAGGTACGATGGAATTTAGTGTCCAAATAACACTGTTTCCCATTTATTTTGTGCCTTCTATATGCCAAGCACTGTACCGAAATAAAACAGAAAATGCTGGCGAAAAGCAGCTTAGCTGTCGTACATTTTTCTTCTGCTGTCTAGTATGTACAGTGGGTCTAGAGGACCTAGGTCACAGCCTGGGATCATGCCAACATTTAAACTATTCACAGACAAGAAACATCAGGGAAGGAAGTTAAGACAGTCTAGAGAGTGTTAGGTGATCTTGAGTTCTGAGAGCCAAGGACAGTAGTGGTCAATCCAGGAATCAGCAAGGGTTCTTATGCCAGACTAATCTAGGTTTGAACACTGGTTCTGCCACTCACAGCTTTCTGACTTAGGGTAAGTCAAGTCGATCTTTCTGAGCTTCAGTTTTCTTATCTGTAAAATGGGGCAGTAATTTTTACCTTGAAGTTGTGTGGTATAGATGAGAGGTAACACATGCAGAACATGTAGCTCACAGTAGGGACTCAGTTACTGGTAGTTATCATTGTATTTTTAGGATTGTTATTATTATTATTATAAGTACCCCAGGAAGGGTTTTATTACTACGAATGCCCCGCAGGCATACAGACAAGGTAAGGAAAAAGGAGATGTGGAGATGGGTCTGGGAGGAGGGGAAAGGTAGCCCAGAATGGGAACTAAAGAAGTGGACACAGGGGCGCCTGGGTGGCTCAGACAGTTGAGCATCTGACTCTTGATCTCAGCTCAGGTCTTCATCTCAGAGTCATGAGTTCAAGCCCCATGTTGGAGCCTACTTAAAAAAAAGAAAAAGAAAAAGTAAACACATAGAGTTTAAATTACTATTTGAAAAATCTGGTAATGAAAGGACAAAGAAACAGCATCAGGATGAGAGGTAGATTGTGTAGGTAATAGGAGTACAGGGGTGAATGAGGCTGATGGGAAGTGACTAGATTTTGAAAAGGAAAAGGACACCCCTACCTTGGAAAATAAAGAGACAAGGGTGTCTCAGGTATGGTTAAATCTATATGAAGAAAGGAAGGGAGCTAGGGTGTTTATTCCAGATGATCTATTTCTATTTTCAATAGTACCTATATATATTCTTTTATTTTATTTATTTATTTATTTATTTATTTATTTATTTATTTAGAGAATGTGAGTGAGGGGAGGGGCAGAGGGAGAAGGAGAGAGAGAGAGAGAATCTCAAGCAGATTGCACTGAGCATGGAGCCCAACATGGGTCTTGATCTCATGACCCTGAGATCATGACCTGAGCTGAAATCAAGAGTCAGATGCTTAACCAACTGAGCCATCCAGGCACCTCAGTACCTATATATATATTCCTTAAAAATATAAAGGGAAAGGAAAATATAATACTAAATCATCTTACCTCCTCTTCTTCCCTTTGCATCTTAAAATTATCCTCCATACTTTCTTCTTCCTCCTCTCTAGAAGGCCTGTCTATGTCAGGTTCAATTAATTCTTTTATAAAATCCTGTGAGATAAAACAATAGTAAAATTATAGTTTAGTGTATATTAATAATTTTTAGTATATACTAATCGTTCATTCAAAAATTTAATGAGCATTAATCTTGCAACTGGACACTCTGCTAGGGATAATGACAAAAAGGGTAATAAGAATAGCCTCTGTCCTGTATCATATGACCTCACTGATACGAGGAATTCTTAATCTCAGGAAACAAACTGAGGGTTGCTGGAGTGGTGAGGGGTGGGAGGGATGGGGTGGCTGGGAGATAGACAGTGGGGAGGGTATGTGCTATGGTGAGCGCTGTGAATTG
>NW_027780028.1:0-290 GCF_054177405.1 Leptonychotes weddellii | reverse complement strand
GGCTCTTTAATGAGCAAAGAAATACTCTGACCCTCCCAGCCCTGCCCTGGCTGTCTGAGAGGGGAGAGAGACCTATTCTAACATGGGAAAGATTCAAGGTTTAGGTCAGTATAATTGGCTGATGCTCAACACAAAAGGAAGTTAGTCTGTTTAAGGGGTTAAGTCATTCAGTGTGATATCAATCAGCTTCCAACTCAGCCCTGCAGGGAACTTAGTATTATGAGTCTCGAGAGAGGTGCAGCCTGGAGAAATTGAATCAATAAATGGGAAAGTTGCAATATTATAGGTGT
>NW_027780027.1:0-290 GCF_054177405.1 Leptonychotes weddellii | reverse complement strand
GGGTGCTCTTATGCAAGCAATCAGAACAATCACATGGAAGAGAGGAGTTTGGCAGGGCAGTGTGGAAAGAGAATGGCATTCGGAGTCCCAGGATTTCTGGTTTTTGAATGCTGACTTTCTGATGAAAAGGTCTCCACTCTTCCCACCCCAAGGCTCCCAGATTCTCTTTCTTTTTTTTTTTTAATTTTTTTTTAAATTTTATTTTATTATATTATGTTAGTCAACATACATTACATCATTAGTTTTTTTTTTTTTTTTTTAAAGATTTTATTTATTTATTTGACAGAGAG
>NW_027780026.1:0-290 GCF_054177405.1 Leptonychotes weddellii | reverse complement strand
AATATTATAAAGCAGGTAAAATTAACGAACTAAATACTAAATGTATCAACATGGATAAAACTTTAAAATAATAAAGCTGAATGATAAAAACAAGCTATGAAAGGAGATATAGACTATGATGGGACTTATTAAACTTTTAATATGAACCTAGCATGTTTTTATGGATACACATGTATGTAAAAATACATGAAAGCATGCAAGGACATTAAGCACACTAACTTCAGGAGAATAGTTAACTCTAACATGAAAGGAGGGGAAAAGATAGGGCTTTTGTTGTATTGTAACATTTT
>NW_027780025.1:0-290 GCF_054177405.1 Leptonychotes weddellii | reverse complement strand
CCCAGGCGCCCGCTGTTTGCCCTTTTTTGACCCCTTATCATATGGTTTTGATAATTGTCATCTTATGACAGGCTTTAAAATGTGATAGGGTAAGTCTACCATCATTGCCTTTTTATTTTATTTATTTTATTTTTTATTTATTTTTTTGTAGTTTTAAATTTTATTATGTTATGTTAGTCACCATACAATACATCATTAGTTTTTGATGTAGTGACCCACGATCCATTGTTTTCGTATAACACCCAGGGCTCCATGTAGTACGTGCCCTCCTTAATACCCATCACTGGGCT
>NW_027780024.1:0-290 GCF_054177405.1 Leptonychotes weddellii | reverse complement strand
GACTATCAACCCGCCAGACATGACTGAGTCTATAGACATAAAATCTCAAAACTGCAACTTAAAGAAAAGCCCACACGTGGGTGCACACACACACACACACACACACAATTCCTAGAAGCTAGCTTTCACGGCAAGAGGGTGCTAGAGCTCTAGGTTGCTAGCAGGTGCAGGCTTAATGATAAAGTTCAGCTTGCAACTTAAATAAAAAAAAAAGGCAGAGAAATTCTCCCGGTGCATTTTTAAATTGATGTCAACGCTTTCTTACTAAACATATTCTTCTGGTTGTTGGT
>NW_027780023.1:0-290 GCF_054177405.1 Leptonychotes weddellii | reverse complement strand
ATCCCAGACACTTATCAGTCATCCAAAACACATGCACATAATTTAAAATTTTATAAAATTTTCCAGAAAAGTCTAAAATTAGATTGCCTAGTAGTCACTATGTGTCTCCCCAAATTTCTAATATTATGGTATCTGTTCCTCAAAAATATTTTTCCTACTTTTTCATCGAAAATTTCTTATTTTCCAATTTATGTTCAGTTTCTCATTGCTTTCCCTTAACTTCTCCCCTGCTTCATATCCCATTCCTTAAATCCCTATAACCAACCCATCATAGACTTGTATAATATTCT
>NW_027780022.1:0-290 GCF_054177405.1 Leptonychotes weddellii | reverse complement strand
GGGTTCACCGAGGATGAAGTTGGACAGCCCCATGACACAGAAGGAAGTAGATGTCATGCAAATCAGTGCACGCATTTCACACAGTGGCCCGTTGTGGGAGGACCACCCAGGACAGCACAGCCCGGCCCCCAAGGAGCCACGTGCTTTCAGGAACCTGCAGGTGGGATCCTCAGAGCAGCTCCCCGGGGCAGCTGCAGCGGGCAGTTCTGTTCTGGACCCCCAGCAGCCCTCCGCCCCGGAGCTGGGGAGCGATTTGCAGAGAATGAGAACGTGTTCTCCAGAAGGTAGAT
>NW_027780021.1:0-290 GCF_054177405.1 Leptonychotes weddellii | reverse complement strand
TATCTAAGATGCTGCCACCACCATATTGATCCCCTTCTTCCAATGTCCTCAACCTACTTGTCCTTTTTCCCCATCCCATCCAGCAAAATATCAAGTCTGATTTAAGCTGGTGACTCTTGTTTTTCTGCTGAGGGACTTGGAAAATATACTGTAGACTGGGGACACGACCAGCCCACTGTCTCCTCCAGGGCTGGACCTTCAGCTCTGCTGGTGACGACCTTCCACACATCAGCTTCGCCTATAGTCCCCACTCCTGGCTTTTTAGTCTTCATCCCTCTGGACAATCCTCC
>NW_027780020.1:0-290 GCF_054177405.1 Leptonychotes weddellii | reverse complement strand
GTTAGGGTGGACGTGTAGGGTAAGTGAGATCCTCATCTCTGCTTATGTTCAACTGATGATAATCGTTAAAGTAGCAACCTCCAGAAGCACTAAAAATCCTTAGCAGTGCCTCCAGAGTACAAAGGAGGCTATGGATTTTCAGGAATTTGTCCCCTGCTGCCATATTCCTGTATTAATTTTATAAATAAAATTCAGTCTCATTGTGTAACTATGAGACTTTAGTAATACAAGCCAATCGATCGAGGTAATACAGCTGAAACATTAGAGTCAGCAATAAGTCCTAGTTTGAT
>NW_027780019.1:0-290 GCF_054177405.1 Leptonychotes weddellii | reverse complement strand
CACTTGCTCTCTATAGCACTAGTCATCATCTAACGTTATTTATTTCACTTACGGATGTTGTTTATTGTCTCCCCTGACCCAGCTGGAATGTGAACTCCCTGAGGCAGGACTTGTATGTCTGTTTTCAACGCTGTATCCTCAGGGCTTGGGGCAGAGTAGGCAGCAGCTGACGGAAGGCACTTCTGGTAGCCAGAACAACGGCCCCCAAAGATGTCCAAGTGCTAATCTCCGAAACCTGTGACTGTGCTACCTTACCTGGGCTTTTGACTTTTGGACTTTGTTAATGTGAT
>NW_027780018.1:0-3567 GCF_054177405.1 Leptonychotes weddellii | reverse complement strand
AGGGGGGATATCAGAGTGGGAGATGAACCATGAGAGACTATGGACTCTGAGAAACAAACTGAGGGTTCTAGAGGGGAGGAGGGTGGGGGGATGGGTTAGCCTGGTGATGGGCATTAAAGAGGGCACATTCTGCATGGAGCACTGGGTGTTATGCACAAACAATGAATCATGGAACACTACATCAAAAACTAATGATGTAATGTATGGTGATTAACATAACATAATAAAATTTAAAAAAAAAGAATGTAAAAAAAAAAAAAGAGTCTCTTGTGGTTTGTCTCCCTCTCTGGTTTCGTCTTGTTTCATTTTTCTGAGTTTGACATTTAACAGAATTTCAAAGAGAAATATTTGGAATTGTATTTAAAATTTTTTTTAAAGATTTTATTTATTTATTTGACAGAGAGAGCACAAGTAGACAGAGGGAGAGGGAGAAGCAGACTCCCAGCTGAGCAGGGAGTCCAACTCAGGGCTCAGTCCCAGGACCCCAGATTATGACCTGAGCTGAGGGCAGACACTTAATCGAGGGAGCCACCCAGGCCCCCAGGCTTTGGAAATCTTATATATAGCTTATACTTCTAAAGAAAATTTACATGAAACCATTCTTATTTCTTTTCTGAACAACTTAGTCCTTAGGATGAAATCTATAGATATCACTGGTAAGAAAACGGGGTGATAAAAATATTACCAGCCATTAAATCTGTTAAATCTGTTAGAGTTTTACAATAATTCAACAGAATAATTGTAATAGCTTATCAGAGACTGCAAGCTTTCACCAGTGACTGCACACTATACTATATACTTTTAACATGGCGCAGTGAATGATACCCTTTTTAGATAGAGAATAAAAGCTTTTCTTCACTTATTTTCCAATGTTCCAACTACAGTGGTCTATCTTCTCACTGTCTGGCTTTTCTATTCTAGGAATCTACTGCTCTCAGTGTCAGGCACTGTCTGAAACTGTCACCATCACTCAGGTTCTTTCTTCTTCCCCCTTCTCTGCTCTATTTTTCAGGTCATTGCTTCCACCCTTGGCTTTTAGTGAAATTGTCAACATTTTCAGTTGACTAATCTTATGACTACTTTCCTTCTACATGTTAAACAAACCAATGATGGTCACATACATAGCCACTGGCTCTGAGTGTTATTTCCCGATGCTCCAGGAAATTTTTCCCCTTAAATGTCAAAGGGTCTTGTTTTGTTTTTACTGACTTCTGCTTCTGGAACTATTAGCAACTATTCTGTGTTTTCAGAAGATAGGTCTCTAGGTAGGTCAAGTTTCACTGATGGTGAAAAATTTCCTCCTTCTCTGAGTCAATGATTCCTAAAAGTGCTATGTGGCACTTTAATATAAGATAATTCTATTTTGAGCATGTCATGATTTCTTTTGAGTTTTATCAGTGGTTAATGATGTTCCAAAATAAGGGTCAGGATTCACTTTCTTCTCTCAGTGATGATGCTACTTTTTTCTATACATATGAATACTACAAGTATTAATGAACTTAAACAACTACTAGTTATGCCAATTTTACATTTCATTAGTCTGCAGTGCTGGTTTTTGAAAAATGGAAGATAGTATGGAGTAATGGAAAAAGTACTAAGGTAGGAGTCAAGAGACCTGAACTCTAGAAATCTAGATCAGGTAATAAAGTAATTGCCCAATACAACTCTGTGCAATTACAAAACCTAAAGGGCCCTTAGAGGCTTTGTTTGTAAATTTAGAAAAGAGAAGTGCTTAAAGTGCTTTCTAACTCCAAAGTCACATAACAACCAATAATACATAATAAACAGTAAAATCTGTAATTGAGTAGTAAGAGCTGCTCCCTCAGTTCTCAAACAGGAGGGAAGACAAAAATACATACAATGATGACAAACAGAAAAGATTTCACCATTTCTCCCCATTTACATTCGTACAAAAGGAGATTTCACATGGTAGAAAAAACTTTGGCTCATTAAAGAAGGAACAGATCTCATGAGCAGATCGAATATTCAAGCTCAAGTCAATCATTCATATCTGAGGCAAACCACTTCTGAGAAAGGACTGCTTATTTTTCCTGCTCCCTTAGTCTCTATTTAGGCACACTACTGTCTGAAAGATACAGTCTGCCCTCACAGGCAATTAGTAATTCACATAAGCAGATATGCCATTTTATGAAGAGACATTAACTAAAGCTCACTGATATCTTATTAGGTGGGCAGACTAAGCCCAGAGGAAATTATCCAACACACTAAAAACACTGATTTGTTTTTCTTAAATGAAGCATCTGCCAAAGTTGCCATCTATACTGAAAAGGCAAATGTAAATCACTGATTACGACTGCTGCTGCTTTGCTGCCAGTATTAACACCATGACTTCCTCTAACTTTGCATAGGGTCCCACTTGCCAGTCTTGGGGCCAAGTGCTTCACATGTGTTAATTTATTTAATTCCTTGTAACAACCCTATTGAAATAGGTAGCATTATTAACCCTGTTGTTTGTATGAGGAAACTGAGGCAGAGAAAGGCTAAGTAACTTGTTCAAGGTCATACTACAAGTAGCAGGACCAGGACTCTAACACAGGGAGTACAAGCTCACTACTATTATCCTATACTGTTTTTTCAGACTATTAGCTGATAACTTATTAAGTACTTACTATGTGCCAGACACTGTTCTAAAACGCTTAGCATGTATCAATTCCTTTAATCTTCATAACCTCCTGTGAGGGAGGTAACTGTTCTTAATCTCATTTTACAGACAAGGCCCAGGATGTCACTTTTTAAAAAAGGGATTTGCATTTTTTTTTTTTTTTTAAGATTTTGTTTATTTGAGAGCCAGAGAGCATGAGCAGGGCAGAAGGAAAGAGAGAGAAGCAGGACTCCCTGCTGAGTTGGGAGCCTACATGGGGCTTGATCCCAGGACCCCAGTGAAATCAAGAGTCAGATGCTTAACCGACTGAGCCACCCAGATGCCCCCAGCCAGTTTCATTTTTTTAAAGTCTGCATTTGACAGACACATACTAGACAATAACACAGAATGCCACAGTGGAGAGAATATGATACTTAAGTGCAGACTTCCCCCTCCACATCTCTCCCTTACCACCCTCCACTAATTCTTTTAATGCAAGAAGGGTTATGGCAGGCAAGAGCAAATCAGGTTTGTGTTCTTGGCAGTGCACTTCTGTTTATAAGGGATGTGCTGTGAAGAACAAGACCTCTACCGTGTTCCTATAGGAAACAAAAAGTAATACTTCAAAACACAAAACGAGGTTACACTTTGCGTCTGTAGCCAGTAAAATATTAATAACCATTCATTCTAAGGCCAATCTAAGAACATAAAGGACAGAAAGCATTTCAAAATAGACTGGGATGCTTTACCCCAATGTTTTCATTTTCTACTTAACAATCACCATCATTATCATCATGTACCTACAAGGTTTGAAGTCATTTGCCTACTTTTTTACTCCTTCAACAACATTGATTAATGTATTTTGTATGTGAAAACACGATATTAAACTCTGCAAAATAAAAAAAGAACCAAGCAGAATAATGAAGTCAATAATATAAACAGTCTACCAATATTCTGATAAATAA
>NW_027780017.1:0-290 GCF_054177405.1 Leptonychotes weddellii | reverse complement strand
GTGGGATTATAGATGGAACCCAAGACTCTATTTTTAAACAATTCCAAAAACAATGGGTTGCGGAAGAATATGTATTTGAGTGATGGCTGGAGTTGCCGTTTGGCTAGGAAGCATTAGAAAGGGACTTTCCAAAGTCAAAAAGGCCTCCCAGTTCTCATGAATTTATACCTTTCCAGTCTGTGATTAATAACAAAATGGCATCACAATGTGTGCTTTTATTTTTTATTTTTTTATTTTTTTAAAGATTTTATTTATTTAGGGCGCCTGGGTGGCTCAGTTGGTTAAGCGAC
>NW_027780016.1:0-290 GCF_054177405.1 Leptonychotes weddellii | reverse complement strand
GGGAAATCTTTGACACTTGAGCTGTTTCCAACAACAACTTGGAATATTCAATTTGAAATAAATCCCATGATCTGTCAAAGGCAAGTTTTTTGAAGGAACATATGGCTGTCACTGTATTCAGAATACCAAGAATATTTTATATCAAGTTTCTTTTTTGCTTAAAATTTTAAAAAATGTAGGCCAAAGATTTCCCCCACAATTTCTATACAAGTCTTGATATTAAATGACAGCTAGATCATGCTGAATTCAATCAATGGCTAGCCAGCTTGAAAATCCAAAACTTCAAATCC
>NW_027780015.1:0-290 GCF_054177405.1 Leptonychotes weddellii | reverse complement strand
GGGTGTTATGCACAAACAATGAATCATGGAACACTTCATCTAATACTAATGATGTAATGTATGGGGATTAACATAAGAATAAAAAAAATTTAAAAAAAAGAAATACAGGAAAAATAATCTGGAAAAAAAAAAATAAGAACCCAGTGAGATAAATATTATTAGCATCCCTCTTTGTATGGTGGCACAGAGAGGTTCTATAATTGCCTGAGGCTACACAGCTCCCGAGTAATAGAGTCACGATTTGATTCCAGGTTGTCAGGGTCCAGAGTACCCATATTTAACCATGACCT
>NW_027780014.1:0-290 GCF_054177405.1 Leptonychotes weddellii | reverse complement strand
GCTTAGCACTGAGAAATGAGATTCTGTGTTGTGGGCCATTTCTGTGGCCGCATGAGTCAGTCTTGCTGCCCTGCCACTCCATCTCATGCAAAAGAAGTTTGAAATCCCAGTTTTGAAGGGGGTGTTTGCTTCATTGTTATCTTGGATTTAATTGTGTTGTAGTTTTAGTCATTCTGACCTAATTTTTAATGTGTTGGATTCCTAGTCATCGTTTCTTGGCTTCTAAAAATTTCACATTCTGCTCTATTTATTCATTTACCTTTAGATAGATTCTCTAGGATGATATATTT
>NW_027780013.1:0-290 GCF_054177405.1 Leptonychotes weddellii | reverse complement strand
TAAATAAAACATAAAACTTCTTTTCTAGGAATTTATAGAAAGTAGGAATGAGAAATATTGTTAATCTTTATATCATGTTTTTGGCTTTTATTAAGGACTTAGGTAAGAAATGAACAAATTAGAGCTGTTTACAATTTTCTGAAAGTTTCTGTTGAGAACTGTATCCAATTTTTACTTTTATATTATGTATATACGGACACACAGTATGAAAATTTGTTAGAACTTATCAAGAAAATTATTATTTTCCTAATTATATCACTTTTTCTCTTTTATAATTAGACACATATCTT
>NW_027780012.1:0-290 GCF_054177405.1 Leptonychotes weddellii | reverse complement strand
TCAGGAGAAGTCGGCTGCTTCGGGGCCTTGGGGGCGTCGGGGCCTCCTGTCACTCCTGCAGCATCCCCTCCTGCGCTCGGGCTGGAGGTCAGAAGACCGGCCAGGCCTCCTGGGCCAGGCTCACAGCATCACAGGGCTACTTCCTTCTGGAGGCTCCGGGGGAGCATCCGTTTCCTCGTCCTTCCGGGCTTCTCCAGGCCCACGGCCCCTCCCTCCACCGTCCAGGCCGGCAACGGTCAGTCGAGTGTCCCCTTGTCCCTCTGGCTCTGGCCCCCCTGGTCACTGTCCAC
>NW_027780011.1:0-290 GCF_054177405.1 Leptonychotes weddellii | reverse complement strand
GCAGGGAGTCTGCTTCTCCCTCTGACCCTCCTCCCTCTCATGCTCTCTCTCTATCATTCTCTCTCTCTCAATAAATAAATAAAAATCTTTAAAAAAAAAAAAAGTCAATTCTCTCCATGATTATTTTAAAAATATTAAAGAAACCCAAACCGTAACAACCTAACAACAACAAAACAGAAGGAAAAACTGAAACAAAACTCGGGCTGACACAGCTCCCTGCTCTGTGGTATAGGAATTTCCAGTCCTAGGGAAGGTACCATGAACATGGCTTTCTTTATATGCCCTGGGTG
>NW_027780010.1:0-290 GCF_054177405.1 Leptonychotes weddellii | reverse complement strand
CTAGGAGTGCTGAAGTCACCCAGAGAGGGGAGTAGTAGTATAAATAATAGATGAGCATGTAGATATTTAGATTGATTGTGGACAGATGGCGTCATGAATTTCACAAATAAATCCTACAAACACTCTGCCATTCAGCTCTACAAGTCAAAAGTCCAACCTATACAGAAAAATGGTATACATTATACTTAGAAAATATGCATTTCCTGCTGTTTCTCATGACAGCGGAGAGTTTCCCTCTCCCTCTGGTTAGCCATCTCACATAACTCCACTGAGTTTGGGTTTTATACATG
>NW_027780009.1:0-290 GCF_054177405.1 Leptonychotes weddellii | reverse complement strand
TCTCATTTTTTGCTTCCATATTTCTGTACCTGATACCAGTTTACTAAATAACTAATAACATGTTTGCAAAAAGAACAAATATATAGACTCTTTTTTTTCATACTGTTTCTGTCTCTGGGATATTCCTAATCTGGACAAATATGGTAAGCTTCTTAAGTGCCAGAAAGTTGAAATTACAGCTTGCTTACCTAAACACAGAAGTGGCAAATACTATAGAAACATTCTTATTCTTCTCCATATTGTTGCTGGTATAGGCAACAGGCTTCAATGAGATGTGTTCATTACAAACT
>NW_027780008.1:0-290 GCF_054177405.1 Leptonychotes weddellii | reverse complement strand
AATATTATAAAGCAGGTAAAATTAACGAACTAAATACTAAATGTATCAACATGGATAAAACTTTAAAATAATAAAGCTGAATGATAAAAAAAAGCTATGAAAGGAGATATAGACTATGATGGGACTTATTAAACTTTTAATATGAACCTAGCATGTTTTTATGGATACACATGTATGTAAAAATACATGAAAGCATGCAAGGACATTAAGCACACTAACTTCAGGAGAATAGTTAACTCTAACATGAAAGGAGGGGAAAAGATAGGGCTTTTGTTGTATTGTAACATTTT
>NW_027780007.1:0-3567 GCF_054177405.1 Leptonychotes weddellii | reverse complement strand
GTGACCGGGTGATAGACACTGGGGAGGGTATGTGCTCTGGTAAGCGCTGTGAATTGTGCAAGACTGTTGAATCTCAGATCTGTACCTCTGAAACAAATAATGCAATATATGTTAAGAAAAAAAAGAAGAAGAAGAAGGTAGCGGGAGGGGAAGAATGAAGCGGGGGAAATTGGAGGGGTAGACGAACCATGAGAGACGATGGGCTCTGAAAAACAAACAGGGTTCTAGAGGGAAGGGGGGTGGGAGGATGGGTTAGCCTGGTGGTGAGTATTGAGGAGGGCACATTCTGCATGGAGCACTGGGTGTTATGCACAAACAATGAATCATGGAACACTTCATCTAAAACTAATGATGTAATGTATGGGGATTAACATAAGAATAAAAAAAAAATGCCTGGCACATATTAGGTACTCAGTCAGTATTTGGTAATTGAATGAATAAGCGAATAAACAAATGAAGCCCTGAATGTCAGGAATCTCATACTTTCCGAGCTCCTTTCTCCAAAGAGCAGGACTGGTCATGGAGACTACAGCGGGGTCCCTCCCAACAGTGGAGAGAGCAAGGTCTACGGAGAACATACCAGAACCTGAAGATCATCCGGTAGGCAAAGGGAGGTTTTTAGACATCCCTAACTGCTCTGCCAGCAGAAGCCTCCCCTGTGTGTCTATTTCTAGAAATTAAGCCTAATTTTAAATCTGCAGAAGTAGCTAAGCACCCTGATAATCACTAATGAATTCTAATGGTTAATTATGCTTAGTTTCTTAATGGTTTTCTCCCTCCATCAGGGCCCTCTGCGCTGGCTCTGCTCAGAGGGCACAAAAATGATAACCTACTGATTATATTTCTTAAAAAAAAAAAAAGCTTTGAGTTCACTGCAGGTTTCTTTTCTTTTTCTTATTGATCCTCCTTGTTTTTGCTGATCACTAAGAGCTGATAGGAAGAAAAACATAAGAAGGGCAACCAGCTAGTCAGGTTTAATTTTCAGTTTTTAAATGACTGCAGTTGACTTTTCAGACCTTGGGCTGGGGTGAAGGTTGGTGTTAAGTGACCACCCTACTTCCCCAACCACCGAAATTTCTAAAGAAGTAAAATAAAAACCTCATTTTTAGGATCAGAACGTGACAAGGATATCAAATCCTGCCAAAGGCACCAAAACTGCTAAGCAAAGGCACCCCACTTTTTTAAGCTTCCTGGGTAGCATGTATCAAAGGGCCCTCTGATCTTTTCCTTGGTCATTTCCTTCAAGTTTTTCTTTCTTAAAGAAGAAGGGAGATTATGCTATGATTGACAAATCTTTAAACCCTGTAAGTGTGATCCGCCTTCGTCTTAGTCTGTTCAGGTTATAACAATACTACAGATGAGGCAACTTAAACAACAGAAATTTATTTCTCACAGTTCTGGAGGCTGAGAATTTCAAGATTAAGGTGCCAGCAGATTCGGTGACAGGTGAGGGCCCACTTTCTGGTTTGCAGATGTCGATTTTCTTGCTGAGTCCTCACATGGCGAAGAGAGAGATCATTTCTCTCATGTCACTTGTAAGAGCACTGATCCCATTCATGAAGGATCTTCCTTCAGATCTAATCACCTCCCAAAGACCTCACCTCCAGTTGCAATCTGACTTCAACATAGGCATTTTGGGAAGACACAAACATTCAGTCCATAGCACCTGTCCTTCACTATTAGAGCACTAACATTAATAAATAAAACATGCTTTCCCAGCTTTTCTGTCACTGGGATTGCTTTACATCCTCTGAGGTTTTCAGGGAGGTGGTAGGATGTTGGTTCCAATCATCACATACCCACTCTTCTCTCTTCTGCGCTCAATGTGCACTGTTTACAGTGGAAAATTAGGGGCCATGGTTACCAGAAACCAGTTGTAAAACTTAGGGGAAAGAAAGGGAAGATCATGGAAGTGAGCAAGAGATGGGCAGTCAGACCCTCTGCATCCGTGAATCTGCACAATTCATTTGACAATTGGGTTTCAGCACATTCAGATCTGGAGTGACATGAACTTGGAGCGACTTCGGTCAGTGGCTTTCCCCAAATCATGTTAGAAGGCATCCAAAGAGTCCATGTGCTTTTTCCTCCAAAGGAGTTAGCAGAGAAAGTGTTAGCATAAATTAAAGATAACATCTTGGAGGAGTTCCTGTAACTGTCCCTTCCCTCAGTTTGCCTCTCTGATATATATTAATGACCAGGACTTCTAGGTACTCAGTAACTATACACCTAAGCCCCTTGTACACATTTTACACATGTGTGATGAATAACCCCACTGTAAGGCTATCACTGCACTGCTGAAAAGGAGAGTTTGAAGAGTAAAGCCCCCTTTTGTGGTTAAGGTATGTTTGAAATATGTGTTGGTATATGCAAAATAAACTTTAGCTTGAAAGGCATATAAGAATGTCCCCCCCAACCAACAACAAAACAAAACAAAAAACTCACCATAATGATACACACCATTTAGTCAGTCTTGAACCCTGGATCCTGGAGTGTGATACTGGCCCGAGAGATGGCCTCCCTTGACTTTGGGACTGTCCAAGAGACCAGAGGGGTTTGGGAGTTGCTGAGGGCCACACTGAGGGCCAGAGCACCTTGGTAGGTAGAGGAAGGAGGAGAGCGACCACAAGGACTTGACACTTGAGGCCCCAGCGTCACCCTGTCACCTATGAAGATGCAGAGGGCTGAGCTGGTATCCAGGACAAGCCGGGGCACGGCCATTGAGTGCCAAAGTCCCCCATCTAGATGCTACAAACTTCTAGCAGAAGCTACTCTGCTAAATAGTCTCTACACTCAGATGTCTCCTAGGAGAAATAAGAGAGGGGGAGGATTCCGAATTGACTGGGGATTCATCCAAAGGGGACTTACTGAACTTAAAAGTTACTGCATTTAATCCAGAAGTGACTGAATGTCAAAGTTCTGGGGTTTTTTTGCCATTAGCAGAGCTAGGCATTTGGTGCTACTTCATTTATGGCGGACAAATAGACACTGTTCTGTTTTTGTTTTTATTATGTTATGTTAATCACCATACATTACATCATTAGTTTTTGATGTAGTGTTCCATGATTCATTGTTTGTGCATAACACCCAGTGCTCCATGCAGAACGTGCCCTCTTTAATACCCATCACCAGGCTAACTCATCCTCCTAGCCCCCTCCCCTCTAGAACCCTCAGTTTGTTTTTCAGAGTTCATCATCTCTCATGGTGGTGAATAATCCTTTTAATGTACTGTTGGATCCTATTGGCTAGTATTTTGGTGAGAATTTTTGCCTCCATATTCATCAAGGATATTGATCTGTAATTCTCCTTTTTGATGGGGTCTTTGTCTGGTTTGGGGATCAAGGTAATGGTGGCCTCATAAAACAAGTTTGGAAGTTTTCCTTCCATTTCTATTTTTTGGAACAGTTTCAGAAGAATAGGTATTGATTCTTCTTTAGATGTTTGGTAGAATTCCCCTGGGAAGCCATCTGGCCTTGGGCTTTTGTTTTTTGGGAGATTTTTGATACTGCTTCAATTTCCTTAGTGGTTATAGGTCTGTTCAGGTTTTCTATTTCTTCCTGGTTCAGTTTT
>NW_027780006.1:0-290 GCF_054177405.1 Leptonychotes weddellii | reverse complement strand
GCAAGTTCTGGCTGTCAGAGACACAATAGGAGCCAAGAAGAAAAATGGTCTTTAGCAGTTTTTAAAAAATGAACTCAAGACAAAAGGTATAAAAGCTCAGATCTCATCAATCATTTCCAGATAGAAAGGAACACTCAAAGGTCAGCCTCTTAAACCACTGGTTGGAAGCTACACACCAAGGATCACCAGGCTGGTACACCCCTCTCCAGGCTGCTATGGGTGTTGAAGTCTAATGGCATCACAGCAGCCCCCTTCTCCAGAGACCTGCTCTTGGCTGAGGGGAACCTCCT
>NW_027780005.1:0-290 GCF_054177405.1 Leptonychotes weddellii | reverse complement strand
TTAAGATTTTATTTATTTATTTGACAGAAAGAGACACAGCGAGAGAAGGAACACAAACAGGGGGAGTGGGAGAGGGAGAAGCAGGCTTCCTGCTGAGCAGGGAGCCTGACGCAGGGCTCGATCCCAGGACCCTGGGATCATGACATGAGCCAAAGGCAGACGCCTAATGACTGAGCCACCCAGGCGCCCCTATATATATTTTTTTATTATGTTATATTAGTCACCACACAGTACATCATTAGTTTGTTTTTGTTTTTTTTTTAAAGATTTTATTTATTTGACAGAGAGAG
>NW_027780004.1:0-290 GCF_054177405.1 Leptonychotes weddellii | reverse complement strand
CTTTATGATTTCCTGCTTTCTTCTTGCTTTGAGTATAGTTTGCTCTTCTTTTTTATTTTCTTAAGTTTGGAAACTCAGATTTTTTATTCAGGTTCTTTCTTTTTTAAGAGAAACTCTAAATGCTGTCAATTTCCTTATAGGCACAGAGTTGGCTACATTCTGCAGACTTGGATATGTTATGGTTTTAATTTTCATTCCGTTAAAAATATTATCTAATTTCCCTAGAGACTTTCTTTTGATCCACAATTATTTAAAAGTGTGTTTTTGTCAATTTCAAAAATATTTGCATG
>NW_027780003.1:0-290 GCF_054177405.1 Leptonychotes weddellii | reverse complement strand
TGGGTGTGTGTGTGTGTCCGTAAGTGTCCTGGATCCTCATCTTTGTTTGTACCTCTGCGTCTGTACGTGCACCCTGACTCCGTTCGGGGATGTACCACCACACGTATACGTGGACCAGGGTCCCGTCCGTGCACATACCTGCACACGTATGCGTGGACCAGGGTCCCGTCCGTGCACATACCTGCACACGTATGCGTGGACCAGGGTCCCGTCCGTGCACATACCTGCACACGTATGCGTGGGCCAGGGTCCCGTCCGTGCACATACCTGCACACGTATGCGTGGGCCAG
>NW_027780002.1:0-290 GCF_054177405.1 Leptonychotes weddellii | reverse complement strand
GGGACAGAGACCCCACGTTTGGGAAGTGGAGGTGTGTCCCCGGGAAATGCAGGCACAGGGTGAACACTGGAGTCCAGAGGGAAAGGATGGGGCTGTGGGGTTCCATCTTACAGACTCTTGTCAGCCCGGCGGGGGTGGGGGGGGTTGGACTTTGCCAACCACGTGCTGGGCTCCGCTGCATGGTCTTAGAAACAGGGGCAATTCGGTCCCCTCTGTGTATTTAAGAAGTCACCCTGGCCGCGGGGGTGTTTGGAGGGAGGAGCCCGCAGAGGGGCTGAGAGGGGCACCAG
>NW_027780001.1:0-290 GCF_054177405.1 Leptonychotes weddellii | reverse complement strand
TTAAATCTTGCATCTTACTAGTTATTTTCTCTTTGTCTCATCTCTTTTTTTTATATAACTCTTCTTATGCCTTCTTTTGGGTGAATTGAACAGTTTTTATGATTCTGTTTTATCTCCACTATTGGCTTATTGTAGTTTAAACTTTTAAAAAATTTATTGGTTCCTCTAGAGTCAAATAATACATTTTTGACTTATTTATGTCACTTCATGTAGGGTAAGAACCTTATAGTTGAATACTTCCAGTTCTTTTCTCCTATCCTTTATGCTGTCACTGTTAAACATTTTACTTT
>NW_027780000.1:0-290 GCF_054177405.1 Leptonychotes weddellii | reverse complement strand
GGCCAAGCTCAGACCAACTTGTAGGAAGAGCACCAGCTTCTGGAACCAGACCAGTCGGGATTCAATTGTCACCTCCTCCATGGCCCAGCTTGGGGACATTGGACACGTTAACAAGTTCTGCTAGCACTGTCTTCTCACCTGTGTGAGGACCATCATGTTCACCATTTGCCAGATCTTAGTGGAGTCTGAATGATACATGAATGTAAGGTCCCTAGTGTTTGATCAGTGGAAACGATTAATGAGAAGTGATGAAGTGCTGGGCCAGTTTTCATAGCTGGACCTGTGCGGGG
>NW_027779999.1:0-290 GCF_054177405.1 Leptonychotes weddellii | reverse complement strand
AATATGACTAATCTAGTTCAACAGGGATACTATTTGTCAAGCCTTAACAAAGCTTTAAACAAGCCTCAGCCAAAGAAAGTCTATCTGCCAGCAAATTACCTGTCTGCCAGTAAAATCTCAACATTCTTAAAAAGAAGACAACATAATTCAGACTATCAAAAATGTAGTTAATCTCAGGAAACAGAGAGTTGCTGGAGTGGGGGGTGGGGTGGAAGGGATGGGGTGACTGGGTGATAGACACTCAGGAGGGTATGTGCTCTGGTAAGCGCTGTGAATTGTGCAAGACTGTT
>NW_027779998.1:0-290 GCF_054177405.1 Leptonychotes weddellii | reverse complement strand
TGTGAAATGGGGCTTCAGTAAGGGAAAACGAGAAGGGAATGGTGAGACACTGAACTCATTTTATCCTAATGTGACCATCTATATGTATATGGCTATTTGTTTTATTCAGGATCACATGGTAACTGGGAGTTGGAGAATATGGAGCTTTACAAAAAAGTTCACTCTGTGAATTAGTTAAACTCTTTGAGCTGTTTAGGACAGAAACCCAAATGTAATGGGCTTAAGCAAAAATTATTTAATTATTTATTGGCTCAGTTAGCTGAAAAGTTGGGAGGGGCATAGCTTTAGGC
>NW_027779997.1:0-290 GCF_054177405.1 Leptonychotes weddellii | reverse complement strand
TGGATTTTCTACTGTTAGAAGGGACATTATTGTGGCAAATTAGCACAATATGAATAAAGTCTGGAGATGACAGTATTGAATCAGTGTTAATTTTCTAACTTTGGTAACAATTCTGTGGCTATGTTAGAGAATTCCTTGTTTTCAGGAAATACTAACACATGTAGGAATAAAGAAGCATCATGCCTGCAAATTTTTTCAGTTGTTTTAATTATATACATGTGTACCAGTGCATACACACGCTTTTCATGCATATATGAAATATGTACTTATTAATGTATATTTTAATAGAT
>NW_027779996.1:0-3568 GCF_054177405.1 Leptonychotes weddellii | reverse complement strand
GGGGAGGGGAGGGAAGGGAAAGGGAGGGAAGGGAGGGGAAGGAGAGGGCAGAGGAAGGGAGGGGCAAGAAGGGGAAGGAAGGGGAGGGAAGGGAGGGGAATAAGAGGGGAGAGGAAGGGAGGGGAGGGGAGGGGAAGGAAAGGAAGAGAAGGGAGGGGAGGGGAAGGAGAAGGGAGAGGAAGGGAGGGGAGGGGAGGGGCGGGGAGGACAGGACAGCCAGGATAAAGAGGTGTGGTATGTGGCAGCACAGGACAGCCTGGCCAGGGAGAGCAAAGACTACAGGTTCAAGTTCCGGCTCAGCCACTAATGAGTATTATGACCTTGAGCAATCCCTTCTAGAGTCTTGGATTCCTCATTAGTAAAATAAACGTGGCGGGATGTGATGAGTGCCAGCTTTCTATTATTCTCTGGCTTGGGGATTATTTTAAGGCAAGCTAATGAAGTTTGGATAAAATTAGAACCGTGTGAGTTTTACGGAACTCACCCTGCTCTCAGTGACAGATTATGGCACAGAACGGAATTCCAAGATTCTCTGTGAATTTCTTGATGAAGGACTCATGGCACATTGGCTCCTGCAGGCACAGGAATGGGGAGGACTGGTTAACCTGACCTGGACTCGTTTTCTCAAAAACGTCATTGAGTCATCCTCTTTCTTCTCCTGGTCTAACTCCTTCTCCCGTTCTCCCTCAAACCTCTGAATAGTATCCCCCAAATTGAAAGAAATGCCTCAAAATTAAAAGAAGCACCTGACTGATACGACTGATACCCTCAGGCCCAATTTGCCCTGTAAAGAATGGATGGAACTCCGTATTTTAACTAGGAGGCTGAAACTCTTCAGGTAAGATATTTGAGGAAGGCATTCTAGTAGAAACCTGCCATTTTACATTTGGATCAACCCATTTATAAATACAGTGAATTCTCCCTGAGTGGATCAAATGCACTGGGCTGGTATCCCCAAGAAGAGAATGATATAGGGCACCCTGCTTAATAAAAGTTAGCTTTCTGATTCTAGCATAACTAAAAAGGAATTAGATTCCAACGTCTCAAGTCCTGAGCTCCACTTCCAATATGGCTTGTGTTAATTACAATTTCTGGGCAAAGTGGAAACCCGATTATTTGAAGGTGCCAGAGAAGGATGAAAAGCAGGCAGAAACCAGTTGGGGGGGGTTGACCCTTGAAGAAAGAAAAGCATGTCTGGAAAGGCTTATGTTTATACTGCATTTGTCCTGCCGGAACTCTCCAGCCCACATGGTACAATATGCTTCCAATTCAAGCAAGGAGCCAAAGTATCATTGGCCTGAGTTGGAGGACAGAGTTTGGGACTCCCAGAGCAGCCAAAAATTGAAGGGGGGAGAGCCTGGAAATGAGGGAGCCGCAGAAGGTGGGACCCCCCCCCCCAAATCTGCCCTTAAAACTCCTTTCAAATCCTTGGCTGACCCTCAGGGCGCCTGGGTGGCTCAGTGGGTGAAGCATCCAACTCTTGATTTCAGCTCAGGTCATGATCTCAGGGTCCTGGGATTGAGCACCGAGTCAGGCTCCATGCTCAGTGCAGAGTCTGCTTGGGATTCTCTCTCTCCCTCTCCCTCTGCCCCTCCCCATCCCCCACCCTCTCTCTATCTCTCTCTAAAATAAATAGAATAAAAAAAAAAAATCCTTGGCTGACCCCTACGGGCAGGCAAGCTTGCAAGAGGTTGGCAGGGCAACAAAAGCTCTAAAAGTTGGAGGAAGGAAAGTTGCACCTGCCGTCCATCTCAGGGGACACTGAATTTATACTGTAAGTCTCATCAAGTCAGAGAAACTTGGTAAACATCTCATACTTTTTGACATAACCCGAGGCTCAGATTAAGGGCAAAACCAGCAGAGACGCACCCAACAAAATGCAGAACCAAGCCTCCACAAGTTCATGATCCACCAAAAGGTAACCAGCTGCTGGAATAAGATACAACACTCTTCAGAAGGTGATAATAGAACTCAGAGTCTCTACAATGCATCACGCACAAGATCCAGGATGTAGTAGAAAAGAATTACCATACATGCAAAGAATATTTGACCAACGTTTAAGACAAAGTTCCGTTAATGGAAGCCATTCCAGAAATGACTTGGATTTTGTTATAACAAAAAGAAGCTTGAAAATGCGTTAGAGAACCTTCAGAACAAACTGAATATAATGAGGGATATGATGGCAAGTTTCAGAAGAGATCTGGAAACTGTAAAAAACAAACAAACCAACAAAAACAAATAAGAAAACCCAAAAACTTATGGAGTGGCTCAGTGGTTGAGCATCTGACTCTTGGTTTCAGCGCCAGTCATGTTCTCAGCGTCGTGAGATTGAGCCCCACATCGGGCTCCATGCTCAGCACGGAGTCTGCTTGAGATTCTCTCTCTCCCTCTGTCCCTCCCCCTGCTCACACTCACTCTCTCTAAATAAAGAAAAATCTTAAAAAAAAAAAGAAAGAAAGAAAACCCCTAACCTAAATGTGATCTAAGCCTGTGCCCAGAAACAGTGGAAACGGTGGGGTGGGGAAGAGTAAAAAAGCAGAGAAAATCTTAAAAACACATAGGAGATCAAAGTTTTAAACTACAATTGAACCTCATAAAGCAAAAGTGAGGACTATGATGGAGCCCCTGTACCAGCCCAGCCTTCCTGCTGTAAACAACTAGAAAAGTGGACAAAATACGACGCCGCAGTTTGAGACCTGGAGAAATGCACAAGATGGGGCCCACGATCCCCCAGCTTTCTATTTTTAAGCATGTTCCGGATTGCAGCAGGGCGGGGAAGCCCAGCAGAGCTCAGTGGTTTCACCGAGCCTGGGAAGCAGAGATCAGAGTCCAGGACTACTGAAGTGGCTAGGTGACTGCAGGGGAGGGTACCACAGTCCAGAGAGCAAGAGAGGTTTCTACATCTGCACAGAGGTGACCTGAAGACTTTGGTCAGATGCCAAGACGCACCTGGGCTGGGTGAGAAGCCACGAAGCCTGGCAGAGGGGCAGCTGTGTGGGCGCTCTGTGCTAGACAGGTATTCCAAAAGCTGTCCAGGACTGGGAAGTTTTCGAGCTCCAGCTAGGCCAGTCGAGAGTCCGTGGTGCACCCCGTGAGCTAAAAACATCACCACCAAGGAAATGGTCCTAGAGTCCTGTCCTCTCTTAGACCTAGCTGAACGAAAATTTACAACAAGCTCCCAAAGGAACAAGCAAATTAAATGCCTGCAAGAATAAAACTCAACACTCCCTAAAGGAAGAGGGCAAAAGCCAAACTCTCAACAGCATAGTATCCAGAATGTCTAATATACAGATTAAAAATTACCAGACAGGAGAAGCATCAGGAAAGGGGTATTTTTTCCAACTAGGAAATGTTGGTCCTTTCCAACATAGGTCCTTTTTCCTAGTTGGAAAAAACACCAGTTCATTGAAACTGGCCACAGAAATACCCACCAAGATCCTGAACTTTATTTTTTTTAAAGATTTTTTATTTACTTATTTGACAGAGAAAGACACAGCGAGAGAGGGAACACAGGCAGAGGGAGTGGGAGAGGGAGAAGCAGGCTTCCCACTGAGCAGGGAGCCCAATG
>NW_027779995.1:0-290 GCF_054177405.1 Leptonychotes weddellii | reverse complement strand
TGGAAAGGGAAGAACGGTACCATAGTCAGGTGTCAGGGGTCAGGCCAGAGAAGCGGCCAGCAGCCAGAGCACACAGGGCCCTGTGAGGCACAGTAAGGAATTTGGACTTTATGGTAAGGGGGCGTGGGAAGCCATCAAGGGGCTTTATATAGGAGAAGGACAAGACCCACTTCACATTCTAAAAAGATCATGCTACGTCCTGAGTAGGGAATAAAAAACATCCTATATTCATTTGGCTAGCTGGTTCCAGAAGAATAACAAATGTAAGTCGACAGGCTGGCATGGTGGGG
>NW_027779994.1:0-290 GCF_054177405.1 Leptonychotes weddellii | reverse complement strand
TGTAGGTGTTCAGAATGGTTTGATCCCTATCCAGCTGAATTCCAGAGAGGAGACGAAATCCAGGTCTCCTACTCCTCCGCCATCTTGCTCTGCCCCCAAGTCTGATTCTTCTTTACTGTGTGAAGTCTCTGATGTTGTTACTTGGAAGTTGCAGCCTTGGGAATGCACAGTTAACTTGAGATGATAGTGTTATTTGTAGGGTTTTCTTTGCCTCTCTATTTTCCTCAACACACCCAACTATTAAGCTCCTTTCATTTTGCAGGATTATTACTCTATTATTTTCAATAATG
>NW_027779993.1:0-290 GCF_054177405.1 Leptonychotes weddellii | reverse complement strand
TATCAGAAATGCAGATTTTCAGGCCTCATTCCAGATCTACAGAATCAAAAACTTTGGGGGCAGGGCTCAACACTCAGGGTTTTTTTTTAACTTTTTATTTTGAAATAATTATAGATTCGCAGGAGGTACAAAGAAATGTACAAGGAGGTCCCATGCACTCTTTACCCAGCCCACTCCCATGTTAACATCTGGTATAACTAGAACAATTTCAAAACCAGGAAACTGACATTGGTATAATCCATAGAGATTATTCAGATTTCACCAGTTATACGTGTACTCATCTGTGTGCG
>NW_027779992.1:0-290 GCF_054177405.1 Leptonychotes weddellii | reverse complement strand
GGGAAATCTTTGACACTTGAGCTGTTTCCAACAACAACTTGGAATATTCAATTTGAAATAAATCCCATGATCTGTCAAAGGCAAGTTTTTTGAAGGAACATATGGCTGTCACTGTATTCAGAATACCAAGAATATTTTATATCAAGTTTCTTTTTTGCTTAAAATTTTAAAAAATGTAGGCCAAAGCTTTCCCCCACAATTTCTATACAAGTCTTGATATTAAATGACAGCTAGATCATGCTGAATTCAATCAATGGCTAGCCAGCTTGAAAATCCAAAACTTCAAATCC
>NW_027779991.1:0-290 GCF_054177405.1 Leptonychotes weddellii | reverse complement strand
GTAACAACGACCCCAGAAAAATATACAGTAAACCAATCATTAGAGACTGAAACCGGGGGAAAAGAAAGGGAAAGAAAGAAAAAGGAAAAAAAAGAAAAAGATAATAAAGAAAAAAGAACATGATCAAATATGATCAGGCTGGTGAATAGATCAGTGCCATACACTAGATTTTGGGCGTATTTTGGTCTGTTAGAAGAAATTGCCTCCCAAAATTTTACAGAAAGAAAAACGTATATATGTACAAAAATAAGGGTAAATACGATGAAGGGATGGAATATGACTGTAAAGAT
>NW_027779990.1:0-290 GCF_054177405.1 Leptonychotes weddellii | reverse complement strand
TGGGGGCCCAAGAAGGGGTCTCAGGCTGCAGGGATGGGACCCCTCGGTCCCCTGTCTCCCCCACCCCCACACGTGTCGGCTCTCCTCTCAGCAGGGGCAGCACGAGGATGGGCCTGGGCAGCACCCCCTCCTTGGGCTCCAGCAGTGGGGACACAGCACCTCCTGCTGCCCGAGCACCAGACTCCCGACCAGGGTCACGGCCGTATGCACGTCACGCCTGGGACTGCGTCGAAGCTCCCACGACACCCTGCTGTACTTTACTTGGATCTGGTCTGAATTCCCTTAGAATT
>NW_027779989.1:0-290 GCF_054177405.1 Leptonychotes weddellii | reverse complement strand
TTGATCTCTATGTATGTATCTCTGTAAATACCACACAGTGTTGATTATTGCAACTATATAATTAGTCTTGAAATTGGATAGACTGTTTTCCTCCACTTTATTTTTTTTCAAAATTGTAGCTATTTTTGACTTTACATGCAAATTTTAGAATCTTGAATATATCTTGACTGTCTAGAATGTCTTACTGAGTTTTTTTTTTAAGATTTGATTTGAGAAAGCACGAGAGCGAGAGAGCAAGAGAGAGCGAGCTTGAGTGTGGGGAGGGGCAGAGGGAGAAGCAGACTCCCTAT
>NW_027779988.1:0-290 GCF_054177405.1 Leptonychotes weddellii | reverse complement strand
TTATGGTCTTGATTTGCCTTCTTTGGTCCTTGGCCCATTTTTTAAATTGGATGATGATGATGATGATGATCATCATCATCATCTTTACTATTGAGTTGTATAAATTTTTTGTATATTTTGGATACTGACCCTTTAGCATAAATATGGTTTGCAAATATTTTCTCCCATTCTGTGAGCTACCTTTTTTATTAACTGCTTCTCTTGCTGTGCAGAACTTTTTAGTTTGATGTAGTCCTCCTTGTTTACTTTTTCTTTTGTTGCCTAAGCTTTGGGTATACAAATAACCATTG
>NW_027779987.1:0-290 GCF_054177405.1 Leptonychotes weddellii | reverse complement strand
TAATTTCCATTTCCACTGCGTCATTATTAGTGTATAAAATGTAACCGATTTCTGTACCTTGATTTTGTATCCTGTGACTTTACAGAATTCATGTATCAGTTTTAGCAAGTTTTTGGTGAAGTCTTTCAGATTTTCTATATAGAGTATCATGTCATTGGCAAATAGTGAAGGTTTTACTTCTTTATTGTCAACTTGGATGTCTTTTATTGTATGATTGCTGTGGCTAAGACTTCCAATACTATGTCAAATAACAGTGATGAGAGTGGACATCCCTGTCTTGTTCCTGACTG
>NW_027779986.1:0-290 GCF_054177405.1 Leptonychotes weddellii | reverse complement strand
TTGATCTCTATGTATGTATCTCTGTAAATACCACACAGTGTTGATTATTGCAACTATATAATTAGTCTTGAAATTGGATAGACTGTTTTCCTCCACTTTATTTTTTTTCAAAATTGTAGCTATTTTTGACTTTACATGCAAATTTTAGAATCTTGAATATATCTTGACTGTCTAGAATGTCTTACTGAGTTTTTTTTTTTAAGATTTGATTTGAGAAAGCACGAGAGCGAGAGAGCAAGAGAGAGCGAGCTTGAGTGTGGGGAGGGGCAGAGGGAGAAGCAGACTCCCTA
>NW_027779985.1:0-3568 GCF_054177405.1 Leptonychotes weddellii | reverse complement strand
GTAGTGTCATTTGCAAATATCTTCTCCCATTCTGTGGGTTGCCTCTTTGTTTTGTTGACCGTTTCCTTTGCTGTGCAGAAGCTTTTTATCTTGATGAAGTCCCAAAAGTTCATTTTTGCTTTTGTTTCACTAGCCTTTCGAGATGGTATAGACTTTCTTTTAAAAGAGAGGAATATGTTTTAAAATTAATTGTGGTAATAGTTGCACAACTCTGTAAACATACTAATTCACAAATGCACACTTTATGAGTTTGGATTTTATGGTATCTAAATTATATCAATAAAATGTTCCTGTAACAGGAACCCCAGGACCATATCACTTCACTGGTGAATTTTACTCATCATTTAAAGAAGAATTAACATCAATTTTATATAAACTCTTCGAAAAATAGAGGAACAGCTTCAGCTTTATTCTATGAGACCAGTATTACCTTGATGCCAAAAGTTGCCAAACACTTCACAAAATATGTAAAAGTCCAAAACAATATCCCTTATGAATATACATGTAAAAATATGCATCAAAATAACAGTTCCTGTCTATTCCTAGTTTACTATGACTTTAAAAAATAGCTTTATTGAAATTCACATATAAGTGTTAAGTTTTCTCAAGAATTGATAGTTTTTTTTCTTTAGCCTGTTACTATAATGAATTACATTGATATTTAAATATTGAACAAACCTTACATAGTTGGAAGAAACTGGTCCTGGTATCTAATTATTTTATACATTTTTGGTTTCGATTTGTTATTTTGTTGAGTATTTTTAAACTACATGAGAGATATTTGTAATTTTTTTTGTGTATGTAGTATAACCACACGATGGAATATTACTCAGCCATAAAAAGTAATGCTGAATTGATATATGCTACATGGTTGAAGCTTAAAAACATTATGTTAAGCAAAACAAGTCAGTCTTAAAAGATTGTGATTTCATATGATTCAATTCATATAAAATATCCTGATTAGGGAAATCTATAGGCAGAGAAGATTAGTAGTTGCTTAGGGTTTGGAAAGATGAGGGTAGCTAAATTGTACAGGGTTCCTTTTTGAGGTGATGAAAATGTTCCAAAATTGACTGTGGTGCTAGTTGTCCATATCTGTAAATATAGTAAAAACCACTGAGTTGTACACTTTAAATGGGTAAATTGTGTGGCGTGTGAATTATAACTCAATAAATCTTTTCTAAAAAAGAATAGACTCCTGGGTAGTGTCATCAGCAAGATAGCAGAATAGGAAGCCCTAGAACCTCCTCCCCCCCAAAAAAAACACCAGCTTAACTACAGTACACGGACCAATTGCCTTTGTAAGAAATCAAGACACCAATTAAGAGGTTCCAGCACTCCAGGTGAGCATGAAGCCCACGGCATCAAAGCCTGGTAGAAAAATTCGTGGTACTCACTCACTAGAGCCCCTCCTCCCAGCACAGTAGGCATGACTGAGAGAAAACTCCCAAACCCCTACTTCTCTCTTGGGACGGAAAGAGAAGCGTAGAAAACACATGCAGTGTTCTGACTTTTGGGGGAATTCCCTGAGAGACTGTTTTTTTGCCTTGCCTTGACTCTAAAATGGCGTCAGTTTGGAAGCATTTGGCTTCCAAAGCATTAAAGCACCAGCGTCTGCAGTACCACAAAGGGACACTAGATGGTGCCCCAGTACTGTGGCTTAGTATAATATTACAGGGCCTGCAGTATCGCAAACAGACACCCGAGGGAGCTTGTGAATAGAAATTGTCAAATCTCTTACATTAGGAATTTACACACAAGCCCAGAGAGAATGTATTCCCAGAAAAAGCTTTGGAGGTTTCCTGAATCTCTGGCTGCGTGATTGGAGAAAGTCTTCCCTATATAAAAATAGACCACAAAGACTGGGAGAGGTGGCTGATTTTTCAAATACCAAAGACCCGATAGAATATAACAAGGTATACAAAGAAACAGGGAAACATGGCTCAATCAAAGGAACAAATTAAATATCCTGAAGCTATCCCTAGAATAACAGAAATACATGAATTACCAGGCAACAAATTCAAAATAACTGCCATAATATGGATTCTCAATGAATTTAAAGAGAGTGCAAACAAAATCTGGGGGAAAAATTCACGAGTAAATTAGAATATTGAGAAAAAGTTAGAAATTATGAAGAAGAAACATAAAATTCAGGAACTGAAAAATACAATTACTGAACTGAAAAAGTCACTAGAGGGGTTCAACAGTAGACTTGACCAGTCAGAAGAGTCAGTGAATTCAAAGAAAGACTTCAAAATTACTGAGACAGAGGAGAGAAAAAAAGAATGAAAAAAACTGAACAGGGTCTAAGAGACACCATCAAGAACAACATATGCATTATGGAAGTTCCAGAAAGAGAAAAAGGGACAGAGAATCTATTTGAAGAACTAATGACTGAAAATTCTCCAAATCTGAGGAGAAAGGAACATACGAATTCAAGAACCTCATAAAACTCCAACTAGCATAAGTATAAAGAGATGTACACCAGGACACATTTAAGCAAACTCAAAATTCACAGACAAAAAGAATCTTGAAAGCAGCAAGAGCAACTTATTACATATAATGAATCATGGAACACTACATCAAAAACTAATGATGTACTGTATGGTGACTAACATAATAAAATAAAATAAAATAAAATAAATATTTCAAAAACAAAAATAAACAAACCAAAAAACCCAAATGAACTCCTATTAAAATTATTAGTGTATTTCTCAGCAGAAACCTTGCAGACTAGAAGGAAGTGGGATGGCATATTCAATGTGCTGAAAGAAAAAAACCCTGCTATCTTAGAACACTATATCTGGCAAAACTGTCCTTCAGAAATAAAGAAGAAATTAAGATTTTATTAGATAAAAGCTGAGGGAATTTATTACCACTACATCTGCCCTACAAGAAATACTAAAGGGATTCGTTCAAGTTGAGGTTAAAGAATGATAAACGACAATACAAACCCATAGGAAAGTATAAAACTCCCTGGTAAAGGTGAATATATACATAAAGAATCTTGTAATAGTCTAAGTACACAGATCACTTTAAAAACTAGTATGCGGGGGGAGGGGAGGAGCAAGATGACGGAGGAGTAGGAGACCTGGATTTCATCTGGTCTCAGGAATTCAGCTGGATAGGGATCAACTGCGCAGAAGTGAATCCGATCAATGAGAACGGCAGAACTCCAGCGCTAGGGGAACACTGCACATAGAATCCATGGCTTTTTTACCATGATTCTTTAGTCTTTCAAAGTTAACTTTTTTAACTTTTTTTTTTGAATTTTTCTTTTTCCCTTTTTCAACCAACATCTTATCATTCCCTTTTTAAAAAAAACATTTTTATTTTTCATTTTTAGAGTCATATTCTATCCCTTCATAGTAGTTACCCTTATTTTTGGTATATATATATGTTGTTCTCTCTTTAAAATTTTGGGATACAGTTTCTTCTAACAGACCAAAATATACCATAAATCTCTAGTGTATGGCTTTATTCTAGTCTCCTGCCTGATCACATTCTCTCCCCTTTTTTTTTAATCCTCTTCTTTCTTTTTTCAACCAACTTCTTAACAATTCCTTTT
>NW_027779984.1:0-290 GCF_054177405.1 Leptonychotes weddellii | reverse complement strand
TGAGGGCCTCAGAGAGAGGTGAGTGTCTTAGAGAAGAGGAGGTAGGCTATGTCGACTGGTGGTGCTGGTGATGGTGGAGACTAAGATTGAGGAAACGTGACTGAGATTGATGTATTCAATTTTAGAAGTGATCAGCCAAATAGGGAGGGTAGGCTGGGATAAGAGATAGGGTCTGATATTCGTATAATGTACTCACATTTAAGGTATAAGGACATTGCTAGAGGAAGGGATGATGGGAGCAGGTTTACTGAGGGTGAGACAGTGGCCACGGCTGGGAGCACAGGTGACAT
>NW_027779983.1:0-290 GCF_054177405.1 Leptonychotes weddellii | reverse complement strand
TAACACGACTCCCGCACGATTTGTGTGCAAATTTAAGTTCAGGAACCCCCACTCTGGTTCATAACTCTCCATCCTAACCTTCAGTGGGCTGATTTTTTTTTTTTTTTTAAAGATTTTATTTATTTATTTGAGAGAGAGAGAATGAGAGACAGAGAGCATGAGAGGGAGGAGGGTCAGAGGGAGAAGCAGACTCCCTGCCGAGCAGGGAGCCCGATGCGGGACTCGATCCCGGGACTCCAGGATCATGACCTGAGCCGAAGGCAGTCGCTTAACCAACTGAGCCACCCAGG
>NW_027779982.1:0-290 GCF_054177405.1 Leptonychotes weddellii | reverse complement strand
GACATGTATCATATGACCTCACTGATATGAGGAATTCTTAATCTCAGGAAATAAACTGAGGGTTGCTGGAGTGGTGGGGGGTGGGAGGGATGGGGTGGCTGGGTGATAGACATTGGGGAGGGTATGTGCTATGGTGAGCACTGTGAGTTGTGCGGGACTGTTGAATCACAGATCTGTGCCTCTGAAGCAAATGGTGCATTATATGATACAAAAAAAAGAAGAAGAAGATAGCAGGAGGGGAAGAATGAAGGGGGGAAATCAGAGAGGGAGATAAACCATAAGAGATGATG
>NW_027779981.1:0-290 GCF_054177405.1 Leptonychotes weddellii | reverse complement strand
TTTGGGAGGCAGTTTCTTCTAACAGACCAAAATATGCCCAAAATCTAGTGTGTGGCACTGATCTATTCACCGGCCTGATCATATTTGATCTTTTTTTTTTTTTTCTTTCACTTTATTTTTCTCCAGTTTCAGGTCTCTTCTGATTTGTTTAATATATGTTTATCTGGGGTCGTTGTTACCCATTTAGCATTTTATTCTCTCATTCATCTATTGTCCTCTGGACAAAGTGACAAGACGGAAAAACTCACCTTAAAAAAAGGAGAAAAAGAGGCAGTACTGATTGCCAGGGA
>NW_027779980.1:0-290 GCF_054177405.1 Leptonychotes weddellii | reverse complement strand
TTTGCCTTACAAATCAAGGCTTAAAAAAAAAGAAAAGTGCATGCTAATATTTTAAGAGGAGATGTAATCACACAGAAAAGCCAGTGAGGGAAAAGAAGAGAGGCAGGGATGTTGGGAAGCAAAGACGAGGCAGCGCATTACTCAGGAGCCCGCTGCGTCGCCCAGAGAAGCAGCCGGTCCCTCCGCCACACAGGACATCACTGGCCCACGGACAGCCAATCCCCACGTCCGACCAGAGCGTCAGGACAAAGCGCGTGTCTCCAGCTCCTTCTCATCTCCCATCTCTCACT
>NW_027779979.1:0-290 GCF_054177405.1 Leptonychotes weddellii | reverse complement strand
TGTTGTTAAACCGCTATTGGTATTAAGAAAATCAACTATCACTCTGTGATAGATGAGTTAATGATGGTTATTTTGTCTTTTGGAAAGATATTCAATGTTGGTAAAACATGGCAATTAAACACACATTCTGACTTTAAAACAAGACAGGACACAAGAAACAATGTTTTGTACATTGGACAATACAGGAATGAGGAATAACTATTTAAACAAACTCAACAAAGCCAAAAACTAAGTGTCTGCCTATAAGGATGGGGTTGAGGAAAGGGATGGAGCACAGTCTTGAAAGCAGA
>NW_027779978.1:0-290 GCF_054177405.1 Leptonychotes weddellii | reverse complement strand
TCCCTCTGCCTTTCTCTCTCGGTCTGTCTCTCATGAATAAAAAAAAAAAAAATCTTTAAAAAAAAAATAAATAAATAAGATGCCAATGGGGCGCCTGGGTGGCTCAGGCTGTTAGGCTACCAACTTGATTTCGGCTTTGCTAGTGATCTCAAGCCCCATGTCAGGCTCCAAACTGGGCATGGAGCCTGCTTGGGATTCTTTCTCTCCCTCTCCCTCTGCCCCTTCCCTCCCCCCACCCAAAAAATATAAAAATAATAATAAAAATAAATTAAAAATAAATAAAATAAGAT
>NW_027779977.1:0-290 GCF_054177405.1 Leptonychotes weddellii | reverse complement strand
TTTTTTTTTTTTTTACCTTTTTAACCATGTAGCAAAACACTTGTTTTGAAACCTGAATGAACAGAACTGAACTAAGAATTTATCTTTTGAGAAAAAAAAATACAGGGTTGCAGTAGGTGTTGGGAGAGGTATTTAGGTACTAATCCTGCATGGAAAATTTGGACAGAGGCCATTCAAAATACACCTTAAGCAAATTTATCCTTTTTAAAAATTTTATATTTTCCTCTAAGCAAGAAAAGCAGTAGGTGATTGATAAGCTTGAATAAGAAAAATGGTATTATTCATTTCAT
>NW_027779976.1:0-290 GCF_054177405.1 Leptonychotes weddellii | reverse complement strand
TCAGTCGGTGAAGCATCTGACTCTTGATCTCAGCTCAGGTGTTGATCTTAGGGTCATGAGTTCGGGCCCCGCGTTAGGCAATAGGAAAATGAACAAAATAAAAATAAATAAAAATGCTCATTTTTAAAAAAATCCTAAAACCATAATAATGCACTGGATTTTAAAATGTGTCTTATCAGATGTCTAACCTACATCTACACAGAACCAGCAGAGTGTGTTTTACTAAGACACAGGGGAGGCGGTGCAGAGATTCAGAGGTCCTACGCTCTAACACAGAGCAGCACAGAGAC
>NW_027779975.1:0-290 GCF_054177405.1 Leptonychotes weddellii | reverse complement strand
CCTTTGGTCTGATTGCTTCATCTATTCATTTATTTGAGATTAAGTCCTCCCCCCATTTTTTTACATTTAAAATTAAGGTTGCAAGGATATAGAGGTATTTTGCAAGACTGTACAATTAAGACTCCAACAGAAATCTAGATAGTCACATGTGGGTATATGTTCCCTTATTGTAGGTTAACTCTCTTTTCCACTTTCACAAAAGTTTCTGGGTCCGAGTTTATGATCCCACAGAAGTGCTGGTGATTGTTGTTGGAGCTAAATGCCTTCCTCCATTGGAAACCCCCCAGGTT
>NW_027779974.1:0-3569 GCF_054177405.1 Leptonychotes weddellii | reverse complement strand
AGTTGCTAGAATAAAATCATTTTTCAGCTACTCAGTCACTGTGCTTTGTCTTATCTCTTCCAAACCTATCTTCCAGCTTCCTTACTCTGATACTGTTTTAGTTTCTTAAGAACAATCATGCTGTAACTATCTAAACAAACTGATCACAGGCTTTAAAAAAGAAACCTCATGGACACTCATCTCCTCTGAAGTAACTGTGTGCAGCCAGTACCCCAGCTGACACTATCCAAATAATGGTAATTTGTTACTGCCAGGTAACAGGTAAACAGACCACTGCAAGCTAATACTGCTTCATATTAATTTTCTTAACCTAGAAAATCTGGTAAACATTCTTGACTCCTCCTTTTCTCTTACTTCCAACATCAGTCAGTCCTACTAATACTACCTGTTTCAGTTATCTATTGCTGGGTAACAAACCAATGTAAAACATGGCTTAAGACATTTATTTTATTCACAAATCTGCAATATGGGCAGGGCTCAGTGGAGAAAGCTTGTCAGTGTTGCTCTTGGCAACTGCTGGGATGGCTCAAAGGCTGAGGTGGAAATCATCTAAAGGCTCATTCACTTATATCTGGTGGTAGGTGCTGCGACCTTTGGGCAGTCAGCCAGAACACCTCCATGCAGCCCATCCAAGGTGGCTTGAGCTTCCTCCCAACATGGTAGCTTAGTTCTATGGGTGAGCATCCCAAGAGAGAAAGTGAAATGGAAGCCATATCACTTCATGACCTAGCTTCACTATCATGTAGCATCACTTCTGCCACATTCTATTCATTAGAAGCAAGTTATTCAGAACAGCCCATATTCAAAAGAAGATGAATCACCTCTAAATGGTAAGTGGACATGTCTTAAAACTCACCACAGTCCAGCCCCTGGCCATGAGTTATTTATATTCCTTCAACACACAAAATAGACTTTCTTCCAAGATCCCCATTCTCCAAAAGTTTCATCTGTTTAGAGCATCAGATTCCAGAATCTTGTCATCTTCCTTGAGTCCATTTCAAGGACAGTTCATCTTGATCTGAAGACCTATGAACTAAAGAGACAAGTTATCTTGTCCTCACATACCCAGAATTTAACAATGGGTGAGGTGAAATGTAGGACAGGCAATAAACAATGCCAATCAAAAAAGGGAAAAATGAGAGGCACAAGGAAGCCTTGGTTTGTAGCCATTCTGGAACTTAACTAGGTATGTGTTGTCAGATCCTTGATTAATGTTCAGTCCAACTGCCTGGGGCTGGCTTTTGGTCTCCTATCTGGGCTCCTGAATTATCTTTACTTTTTCATAAAACATTGCCCTTGTTTGCTAAATTTTCTCAGAGTGCTTGTCCATAGAAGCTCAAGACACCAAAGACCTCTTTTCATTTTTCTCCTTTTTTGGTAACAACTTTGATTTGTAATTCATGTTCCACACAATTCATCCATTTAAAGTGTGCAATGCACTGGTTTAAATATATTCACCAAGTTGTGCAATCATCACCACAATCAATTTTAGAACTCTCATTGCTGAAAAAGAAACCCTGTGTCCTTTAGCTATCACCTTCCCGTCCTTCCCATCCACTCCAGCCCTAGGCAGCCACTGATCTCCTTTCTATCTCTATAAATTGGCCTATTTTGGACATTTTATATAGATGGGATCATACAACATGTGGTCTTTGGTGACTGTCTTTCACTCAGTGTTTCCAAGGTTCATCCATGTTATAGCATGTACCACTACTTCATTCCTTTTTATCGCCTAAAGATGTTCCATCATATGGCTCTAATACTTTTTTTGAATCAATTTATCATTTGATGGAAATTTAGGTTGTTTCTACTTTTTGGCTATTACAAACGATGCTATGGACATTTATGTAAATTTTCTTGAGTATCTACCTAGGAGAGGAATTGCTACATCATAGGGTACTTTTAAGGAACCGCCAGACTGTTTCCCAAAGTGGCTGCATCAGTTTACATTCCTATCAGCAGTGTATGAGGGTTCATCCTTTCCTCTTATTTTTTAAAAGATTTTATTTATTTGAGAGAGACAGCAAGAGCAAGAGAGAGCATGAGCGCACGTGAGGGTGGTGCAGAGAGACAAGCAGACTCCCCACTGAGCTGGGAGCCTGACGTGGGGCTCAATCCTAGAACCCTGGGACCATGACCTGAGGCAGACACTTAACCAACTAAGCCACTGGTGCCCCCATCCTCTCATTTTATACTGTCACATTTGGGGGCTCCTGAGTGGCTCAGTCAGTTAAGTGTCCAACTCTTAATTTGGCTCAGGTTGTGATCTCAGGGTCCTGGAATCAAGCCTCACATTGGACTCTACACTCAGCAGGGGGGAGTCTGCTTGAGGATTCTCTCTCTCCTTCTCCCTCTGCACTTCCCCATTCTTGTGTTCTCTCTCTCTCTCAAATAAATAAATTAAAAAAAAAAAGTTCTCCTTGGGGGAGGAGCAAGATGGCACATGAGTAGGAGACCTAAATTTTGTCTGGTCCCAGGAATTCAGCTAGATAGTTATCAAACCATTCAGAACACCTACAAACTCACAGGAGATCAAAGAAAAGAATAGCAGCAATTCTATGAACAGAAAAGCGACCACTTTCTGGAAGTGTATATTTTTCTGGGGTCATGGTTACCCTTTTAGCATTTTGTTCTCTCATTCATCTATTTTCCTCTGGATAAAACGACAAGATGGAAAAACTCACCTCAGAAAAAAAAAAAAGAACAAAAGGCAGTACAGACTATCAGGGACCTAATCAATATGGACATCGGTAAGATGTCGGAACTAGAGCTAGAGTTCAGAATGACAATTATAAAGATACTAGCTGTGCTTGAAAAAAGCATAGAAGATACTAGAGTATCCCTTTCTGGAGAAATGAAAGAACAAAAATCTAACCAAGTTGAAATCAAAAAGGCTATTAATAAGGTGCAATAAGAAATGGAGGCTCTAACTGCTAGGATAAATGAGGCAGAAGAGAGAATTAGTGACATAGAAGACCAAATGATGGAGAATAGAGAAGCTGAGAAAAAGAGAGATAAACAACTACTGGATCACAAGGGGAGATTTCGAGAGATAAGTGATACCATAGAGCAAAACAACATTAGAATAATTGGGATCCCAGAAGAAGAAGGGGTGGGGGGACAGAAGGTATATTGGAGCAAATTATAGCTGAGAACTTCCCTAATTTGGGGAAGGAAACAGGCATCAACATCCAGGAGGCACAGAGAACCCCCCTCAAAATCAATAAAAATAGGTCAACACCCCGACATGTAATAGTAAAACTCACAAGTCTCAGAGACAAAGAGAAAATCCTGAAAGCAGCTCAGGAAAAGAGGTCTGTAAGCTACAATGGTAGAAACATTAGATTGGCAACAGACCTATCCACAGAGACCTGGCAGGCCAGAAAGGACTGGCATGATATATTCAGAGCACTAAATGAGAAAAATATGCAGCCAAGATTACTATATCCAGCTAGGCTGTCATTGAAATAGAAGGAGAGAGAAAAAGCTTCCAGGACAAACAAAAACTAAAAGAATTTGCAAACACGAAACCAGCCTTACAAGAAATATTGAAAGGGGTCCTCTAAGCA